>NW_028154524.1:0-89155 GCF_965231275.1 Zosterops lateralis
CCTTTAAACACTTGCTTTTTCAACCCTGCTTCTCCTTCCCTTCCCCCTCCTGCCCCAGGCCCAGCACCCACTGCCAGCTCCCTCTTCCCCCCCAAACCCACAGCATCCCACCGGAGGGGCACGGATGGAGCTGGGGCAGCTCGGGCTGGGGCAGCGCTGGGCTCTCGGCCGCTCCCGCCCGCACTCGCTCCCCACTGCAGCCGCTCCCGCCACGACAGCGCGGGGGGACTGAAGAGAGAAACAACAAGGATGACACCTCACCACCTGAGCCTGGGGCTGGACAACTGGGCTCCAACATGCAAATGGACCAAAACAGCAAAGTTTAGGACCTCGTGACCAGTCGTCCATGAGGAGACCATTTCAAGTCCACCTTGAGTGTAGCCCTGGTCAGGCTCCTGCCCTGCCCAAGGTCTGCCCTAAAGAGCTTTCAATAAACATCTGCTTTATTCTCTAGCTCTGTCCAGTCTCTGTTTCAGGCCAGCCTTCCCAAGGCATCATTCTCCCAGAGGTAATTAAGGACACGGACACCCAGAGGGGCAAGAAGGGAAGTCCAGAAGGGATTTAGACAGCAGGGGATGGATGGTGTTGGTGTGCTGGGAAGGGTGAGGGGGAAGGGGAGGGTGCAGGATTACAGTTAAGGCAAGAGGCAGCAGGAGGAATCTCTGTGGTGAGAAAGAGGATGATGGAAAAGAGCAGGAAGAGAAAAATACTGAGGACTGGGACGTTTTCAAGCAGGGTGTAATGCTCAAACTCTGGGAGCTGATGCAGATGGTTTGTAGCCCCGGTTGGCAGGAGAGGCAAACAAGGAGGTCAGGATCCCAGGGGGTTTCTCTGTGCTGGGGAGCGGCAGGAGCGGGCGCAGAGGGGCGGCACCGGGAGCACGGGCTGGGGGCCTGTGGGGAGCTGCGGGGCCGGGCCGGGGCTGTGGGGCAGCCGGGGCTCAGCGCCGGGCGCTGCCTGACCCCACCACCCCCCGGGCAGGGCCGGCACTGGCCCCCGGCCCCCAGGAGGCTGCGGGACGCCCCGGCCGCTGCCCGGCCCCGTGGAGCTGCCGGCCCTGCCCGCCGGGGGAGCCGCCTTTGGACACTGCGGCACCACAGGCACCGGCTCTGGGATACGGGCTCTGCAGGGCACGGCCAGCACAAGCACCAGCGCCAAGGAAGGAAGGAAGGAAGGAAGAGCTGGGAAATGTGCATTATCCCGGGAAGGATCCAGATCATCTTTGAAGGATCTTGTTTGGGCCCTGCAGAAAGGAATGATTGTGCAGAAAGCTCAGCAGCTGTCAGAGGATGAGCACCCACAGGCACTCAGGGGGGCTGCACGAGGGGCACAAGAAGCCCCTGCAGCACTTGGGCACAAAGGCACAGCAGGTGAAGGCAAGAAGGGAGCAGGAAAAGGCCCAGCTGAAGGCAAAGGCCATGGCAGAGTTTCCACAGCCCCTGAGGGATGAAGCCCAGGGCCCAAGGGGGCCCCAGCACCGAGGGGACGGGCTCGGCCACAAGCACCTGGCACAGGCATTGCCCTCCTCGGCAGGGGAGAGCCCACCCAAACAGCCCCTGCCAAGGAAGCAGGGATCCATCTGCAGCCCACAGGGACACTGCAAGCACACACAGCAGCACCCTCAGCAGGAGCAAGTCCAGCCCTGCACGGACATGGATTCCTAGGGCTGCCACAGCTCCCATTACACCAGGGACCCACCACACTGGAGCCCTTGACAACATTCAGCCTGGGGCTGCATCCACACCAGGCCTTTCCTCATACACACAGGGGCCTCTCCACCCACTCTCAATCTCAGACCTAAGGGGGGAAAAGGCCAAAAATGGCTTTGATTATCCAGGGGACAAGTGGGAAAGATGAGGGGCTGTGTTTTATTCAACCACTATTAGCAGATGCCAGGGATGGGTTTGAAATGCAGGAAGTTTTATTTGCTCCTCATTGTGATTGTAATTTACTGGGAAGGCCTTTGATGGCTAAATTGGGAATGCAAATTAATATTGTAAAAGGTGATACAGAGGCCAGTTCTCTTGTACCTCTGTGTCAAAAGTCTGGCAAGGCCTGTGCTGAAGTGAACCCACAAGTGTGGGCAGCCCCAGGGAAAGAGGAAAATTAGATTCCCAGCCTCTCCAAATCACTCTGAAGCAACCAGCACTGTTGGGAAAGATGGGACAGGAAGGACTTATGGATATGATTGTCTGGCAAGAAATACTGCAGATGAAAAACCTGTGAGTGCAATAGAAATGAAAGCCAGCTTTGACATGTAGGCATGGGAGGCAGGAAAACGGTGATTAGCTGGAGATGGGTTGAAGGACAGAAACAAAAGGACTCAGGAATGCAGCCTTTCCACTTTGCAAGGGATCAGGGGAAAAGCAGATAAGAAAAGTAGTCTTTAGAGTTTAGAATATAAAATGACATGGTAATATAGTAGTTCTCATAGGCTGCATGCAAAGTTTGTAGGTTTTGGATCTTGCACCGGTTGGTCACTGTGAATTAGAATATTCAACACAAAAAGAGAGAGAATGGATTGTAACAAGGTGCCCTCTCTCTTGCTCTTGCTCTCTTGCTCTTTCCCCCCACGCTCTTGCCCCCTCTCTCTTATCCCTGCTGTCTTATCCCTTCCCCCACTCTTACCTCACTTCTACCCCTGAGCTCTCTTCTACCCTCTCTCTCCCCTCTCTCTCTCGGGGCTTCCCTCCAGCCCAGGCTGGTGGCTGAAGGCAAAGCCCTCTTTACCCACCACCCTTGTAATAAAGCCACGTGTTTCTAGAATATCTCAGCTCTGCAGAGTTCCTTGTCCCTGCCGTCCACGGATGTCACTACACAGCACGAGTGGTGTCTAAAAGCAAAACCCTATTGCAAGGGAGTGTTATATGTGTGTATTATAAAATTGGCTTTTCGCAAGATGTGTGCTATATGATTAATAACATAGTAAGGATATAGGATATAAGTTTATTTCTGCTATTGGTAAAAGAAGATTAGATATAATGGGAGTAGTTGATGTAATATGCTTAAACTCTCTGTTTGGTTGGGATAACACCCAGTGAACATGTAAAGAGGACCCTGCTATTGATACACCAACTATCAGCATCTCCCACCTGCAGAAAGCACGGACCAAGGCCCAAGCTGGACGCGATAAAAAGGACACAGCCACGAAACACGCATGCTCTAAAAAGGCGGACCCAAGGAGGGGCCATGCAAAACAGTTCCTGGAATATGGAAACTAGTTTATGGAATTTTATGAATATTCATATATCGATATAACGGGAAGGGTATTTAACGAGTGTCTCTGAGAAAGCAAAGTGTGGACTTGGCTGAATGCCGAGTCACCCGGCCGGCCGCACTTGGCTTTTTTTATCTCCTAATTGTCTTAATTATTTTATTAAACATAGTTTTTTAAATTTACCAAAAAGTGAACCTCGTTTATCACAATTGGGAATTGCAGGACCTGGATTGAGGATTCTCTGCTCCAGCTAAAACATTGGATGACTTTTTAACCCCACACAGCCTCAATGTTATGGTTTGGACATGGGAAAGGGAACAAGACTTGAGAAATTAAAAAAAAAAAACAAAATGATTGATGCTCAAGCCATGGCTCCTCCAGACTCAGAAAATGAACTGGAATTGTATGTGAGTGTTAAACAGGGCCAGGCCAAAGGAATTCTTGTGCTAAAATGTTTAACCCAGTGGCCAGAGTGGCCCCACTGTCTGCAGAATTGTGCAGCCACAGCTTGAATGGGACCTGAGGCCTGAAAACTGACAGCACAAGGATCTCCTGTTGTCCAAGTCTGGCATCAAGTTCAGGCTTTGAGAACCAAAAGAGCAGGGCTGGGTTATTCCAGCAGGAAACTTGTTCAGTGGCACAGGAGGATTTAGAAGTGAGGACAGGGGAAGGGTTTAACCCAGCCTCCTGTTGGAACAGCCTGCACAGGGGCTGGGGAGAAACCCATGACTGCACTGAGGTGACAGAGCTCCAGAGCCAGGCTGGGAGAGATTGATGAGACATTCCCTGGCCTCAGGGAGAAAAGGTGTTTCTGGATGGGGCTCCAAGGGCAGCAGAAGGGAAAAGAGTTACAAGACACGCTGTTATTCAGGAAAGGGAATCAGACAAAGCACAGGTTACCCCCCACATGGTCAGCTCAACCGGCAGAGCTGTGTGTGCCTGTGAGAGCCTGGGACTGAAATGCCCTGAGCAGGAAGGCTGAAATATCTCCTGCTGACACCATGTCACCCAACAGGGTGGCCAAAAGCAATTCTGACTTCTTCAGTAATCACTGGATCACTTAGAAAGGTATTTCTGAAACAAATAATTCCAAGAGAAAGGATTGTGGAAGCAATAAACTACGATAGGGGAACTCATTTTACAGGAAAGATCCTTCAGGGGGTTCTGGCAGCTTTAGGAACACAATGGGACCTCCACAACCCCTGGCACTCCCAGAGCTCAGGTCAGGTAGAAAGAATGAATGGGGAAATAAAGAAACACCTTTGGAAGCTGCTGACAGAAACCAAGAGGCCACAGGTGGGGCTTTTGCCATTGGCTCTGGCAAGAATAAGAGCCAGATCCAGGGCACATATTCAATTATCTCCCTTGGAATAGATCTTTGGAATTCCTTCCCTTGGCTATTCTCCACCTAGGGCAGGCTGGAGATAAGGGATGTGTATTTAAAGCAGCCTGTGGCCAGAATCCTGTCTCCTGTGAAATCTCTCCCACTGGAAGCTGGGCTGGCACAGACCCTGCCTTGGGACTTTGCTGTTCACACCATCCAACCAGGACATGGGGCCCTGCCTGAGGAGTGGGAAGAAGCACCACTGGGGGCCAAGTGGCCCATCCCAACTGTCCCTGAGCACAGAAACAGCCCCAGCACAGCTCAGCACGGGGGGACCCCTCACCCTGGGCTCAAGGGCTCGGAAGGCCCAAAGGAGATTTGGACTTCCCGGCTGCAGGAGGAGGATGGGAGGCTGCTGATATGAGAAATGTACATGCACATTAAAATTCAGAATTTTGGCAACATAAAATGTGCTTCAACAGGAGAATGGGAGAACAGAAATAGTTACAGCTTATTTAGCAGTTTTGTACAAGTAGAGAAACAACTTGTGCCAGAACACACAGGAGTGTAACTTGTAAGGAAGGACCAATTAACAAAATACACAAGAATTTAGTTTCTAGGTTAAAGCCATGGAGATAAGATTTATATTATTAAAACTCAGTAAAGAGGGACTTAGGTATTGTGAAGACCCAATAAAACAGAACAAGTTGATTAAGAAACCAGCAAGAACCAGGCTCCTGATTTTGGCCAGGACAAACTGTCCTGGGAATTAGCATTACCTGACAGGGCAATACATCCTCCAAACCAGGGGATATCTCCTGCAAACCCTGTGCACCTCCTCAAGACAAGGTCCAGGTTTAAATACACGTTGATCCCACAAATCCACACCTCACCTGCCCATTCCCTGCCTTCTCTCATTCGTGCTCTAATTAGAGCCCACCCGTCCTGGTGGTTGTGAGCTGGGGCCTTGGGAGGAAGGCTGAGTCTTCCTCAGGTTGATCTTTGCTTCTGGGCAGGTGCAGTGGAGGTTTGGCTGTTTGTCAGGTCACTTTGCTCTTGCCAAAGATTAGGAGCTAGATTTTGCTGGATTCAAGCCACAAACTCTGCTTTATCGATTTTTGACAAATACCTACTTGTGAGTTTCAGTATTATACATCTTACCTGTAAGACTTCTACCTTTAACTACCTAACAAGCAAGTTTAATAGCTAATCTTCTCAGTACAAGCTGCTTCTCTACTTCCACAAAATTACCAAATGATAATTCGAAAATTCTATATTTTTATATTCATAAACGTTCTCCATATCAGTTAAAAACAAAACAAAACAAAACAAAGCAGATTGTGGGGGGGCACATGTGAGTCATTCAGTGGCTGCTCTGGAAGAGAAGCTCCATTCCAGGCAGCCAGGAGAGGAGCTTTAGAAATGCAAATTAACACTGCTGGGGAAAAGTGGGGACAGTGCACCAGGCTCTTCTGGCCTGCGGGAGGAATTGGGCTGATTCCCTCTGCCCCTCAGCCCAAGCTCTGCCTGCTTGCACAGATGGAATTGGCACAGCCAAAGGCAGAGCCCACAGGGAGGAGATCTGACTCTGCAACACAAATTGCTTCAGCTGCAAAGGGAAACAGCCAGTGGAGAATGGTGTGAAAACTTCACTACAACAAGTGGGGGGAATCATCCCTCTCCCCACTCCAACATGTGCTGGCACTGTCTGTGTCACACAGGGAGCATCAGACCACTGGGCTGTTTGTGCTACCACAGGCTCAGAGAAATCACTTGGGAATCCAAGTCTGGGATGATTTAATTAGAGAAAAGAGATCAATTGATGCAGCCCTGGCTGGAGGGAGCCCCCAAAAATGGGGAAAAGATGAACGGCCACCACAACAAAGCCTACAACACCCTGGACCAGCCCCTGGGAACCCAAACCAATTCACATCAGGAGCCAGAGAACACATTGATCATTCCAATGGCACAATTAGATTACAAGATGTCCACGAAATAATAACCAACCAGACAGACCCAGCTCCTCAGTCTGGCCCACCAATCCACTCAAACCAAGAACACAACATTTCACCACGGGCTGGGATCAGATTATCTGTGAGCAGAAGGAGGAGGACAGGGTGGAAAATTAAATGACTCAAGATGCTGTTGGCAAAGAGATGACAACAGAAAAGTGGTGAAACAGAAAACAAAGGAAATAAGAAAGCAGCTCATGTTCCGGTCCAAACGTGGAAAGGATGGGAATGGGACACGGTTTGGTGGCTCTCTGGCACAGCAGGGGTTAAAGGAATGCTCTTTCTCCTCTGTTGTGCTACAGCAACTCTCATCTTTGGGCCCTGCACCACACCTTGCTGAGGGCAGCTCATTCACAGCTGAGCAAGGGGATGCAGGTGGCAGCCAGGCCTCCTGAGCCACACACGGCTACAAAAGGACAGGAACTGTTAAAAATGACCCGATAATATTGGCTTTGACATTTGTGCATTAGTCTTTGTATGTGGTTATTGATTTCAAGTACAGTGGAATTTATAATCCCTTTTAGCTGCTTGCTAATAAAACTTATTTCTCATTTTAGTATGCACAGTAAAGCCCATGGAAATAGTAGTGTGATGAGTGTTACGTTGATGTATTCACCTTACAGCTTATAGAAATAATTATGTGATGAATGTATTGTACCACAGGCCTTAGCAAAATATAAAATGTTAAAATACTTCTTGTAACCGAGAGAACTGTGTAAAGCAATTAGGTTGTTTCCCACATCTGCTGACTGACCTCTCCAAGTGATAAGGGTGACACCAACCAGAGCACGGGAGAAGAATTAGAGAAGAATTTGTTACCTGTTCAGTATCTGGGAAGTGTGAAACAACAGGATGAAGCCACAAGAAGAAATAAAATATATGGACCTGATCCACAGGACGTTATTTAGATAAGCCAGAACAGAAACCCAAAATAAAGCAAAGTTTCTATAACAATGAAAGCTACCAAGAATATTTGAATAATGCATGAAACTCATGAACATGTATGTGCCTTAGTAAAGTAACAGTACAGAGATAACACTGTCTTAATGCACCCACGGGTCCCTTGGCTGATCGCCAGGAACACCCAGCGCTGGACATGGAACTGGTTTTTCCCTTGTTGAACTTTTGAAAAATATTCTAAGACTGAATATTCGTTTTCCTCAGAATTGAGGTCACTGACAATAATCCCAAAACCAAAAAGGACCCAGCAAGAAAAAACAGAGTCAACGAGTGAATCTGCTTGGAGACAGGGCCGGGGACTGGGAGATAAGGGAGCAACGGGAGAATCCATCAGTTTCAGAAAATGTCCCTCATTGACACGGACTGTGCTCAGCCAAGGCCCTGCGAAATTCCTGAACACGGAGAAGAACAACAAAGACTGAGCAGAGCCGTGAATATCGGATGTTCTACAAAAGGGGGGCGCATATTAACGAGGACATGCAGGAGGCGGATCGGGAAGTCGGAACTTTCCAAGGACCTTCGCCACGGGGCAAAGGGACAGGGAGATGCAGAAGGGAAAATCGGGAGAAAAAGGAGGCCGCGTCCTACAACAATTGGAGAGACCCCCCGGCAAAGGCCGCACGGCCTCTCCCTTTGTTCAGGAATAAAGTCACTTTTACAGGACTCCTCGGGCTCCTGTGGGGACACAAACCTCTGGCCACCTCTGGGAATTTTCCCGCACAGCCCCCCCCGGGGACAGGGCGGCCACCTCCGTCCTCCCCACAGGAACCGGGACGAGCCGGCGCTGCTCCGGCAGCGGCTCCTGCCGAGGCAGCGGCGGGAAGGAGAGCGCGGGCAGCCGCTCCCGCAGCGCCCTCAGGCCACGGGCAACACGGCGCCGACACGGCACAAGGAACCCGCCGGAGCCCCCTGCCGCCCCCTCCGCCCGCAGCCAGCCCCGAGCCCCGGCAGAACCGAGCGCGGCTCCCACCTGCGCTGGGGCCGCCTCCGAGCTCCGCCAGTGCCGCCTCACCGGGCTCCGGCCGCTGCCGCCGCTCCCGGGCCCGCACACGCGCTCCCACAATGGCGCCTCTGCCCAGCCACGGGCGCCCGGGGGGCGGCCCCGGCAACGGGCTTGGCCCCGCTCCGCCCAATCAGCGCGCGCCCACAACCGGCACTGACGGCACAATCAGCCAATGGCGGCGAGCGAGGCCCGGGCTGTGCACACGGCCCACACCCGCCCCGCGCTCTCAGGCCCCGCCCCCGGGCTGTGGGAGGGGAAAGCCGCAGATGAGGAACCGCCCTGGGACGGGCCCGGGCCCGAGTCGGGATTGAGCTGGAAACACAAACAAAGTTCTCCGCACCTCCCGGCCCGCCTTTCCCAGCCCTGCGTGTTCGCTGCCACCGCCTCCGAGGAAAGCCCTCAGTTCTCCCGGCCCTACTCAGGAGCATCAGCGCATGGCTTTGATTTCGCCAAAAAAAAAGGGAAAAGCCCCAAGGCCCTTGGGCTGAGTGGAGGAGGGGGGAGATTTCTGTGAGAAAATTCCCAAAGTCGTTTTTCCCCAGAGTTGGCAATTGCCCTCGTGGTCCCTTGTGTATGACCGGAGCTACGATTCTTTCAGCAATTTCAAAGTCTCCCCTTTTAGTGCTTGTGGTTTTAACCGCACCCAGTGGTCATGAGGGTCGGGGGGTATAAATCAGGTTCTTTGTCAGGATCAATAGGTCCAGGATCAAAGGGATCCTCCTCTGGACCATCTTGATCACTTTCCTCGCTGTCACAGTCGGCAGTGAAAACCCTCAGGGAGCTCAAAAACACTTTTTTCCTGGGCAGACATTCCCTGACCCATCGTCCCCTGCAGCAGCTGACCTCCAAAATCCCAGAGTGTTGGCTCACCTCCCATCTCTGGAGGGGTTCCTTTTGCCAGCTGTCATTCCTGCTTCTTTCAGCAGCACTTTGTTCTGCAGGGCTCCGTCACACGGGGCACCATTTGACGGCGATTGACAGAGACATGGACTCCATGGGGTGCAGGCATGAGGCCGTTTATTGATACGCCTGGCTGAGTTTATATACCTTTTCATTATATAACAGGTACTATTGCCAAGTACATTGCTTTAGTCATGCCTCGCACTAACTAACACAGGTATGTGCTGTCTCATCTCAGTCCTGCTTGCTAAGCACATCTTGTACCAAGCACATCGCTGTCTCTTACATTCCTTTCTCAAACTTCTGCTTTCGGTTGCCAAGGCTTGCGGCCACCTAATGCTGACATGTCCATTTGTGTCATGAGCTGAGCAGTGCTCCCAGCTCGGCTCTCTGGCTGTATTCCCACAACTGGGCAGGTTTTTCCCTTGCATGGAGCCTTCCCCGTGGCCCTTCTGGCCTTCCCCAGGCCCCTTCTGCCCTCCCGCAGAACCCGTGGCATTTTCCACCACACACAGTTGGTGACCCAGAGTTGGCTGCAGCCGAGAAGGCTCCAAGCAGCTCCTTCCAGGCTGACTCTGCAGATGCCGAGGCTGCTCTGGGCTCTGCCAGGGCTCTGCTGGGGCTGAGCTCTGGGCAAGGCTGGGCCCCCTCTGCCCTGGCATTGCTCCAGGCAACTGAGTCGCAGAGGGAAAAGGACGGGACATGTCAAGGGAGTTGAGGTTTAACGGAGTTTTTATTCAAAAGCTGCCATATTAAACAGGGTGTCATAACAACCATAACAAACAGGGTGTCCTAACTACCATAACTGACTAGAAGAGCTAACTACCAGAACTATCTACTTGTCCTAACTACTGTAACAAAAGCTGTTTCATGTCCTCTGCTGCTCCCTCAGTGTCTTTGCTGCAGCGATCAGGGCAGTCAGGCTGGAGAGAGGCTCGGCTGATGATAAAAATGGGTGCTGCCCAAAGGATCAAAAAGAAAGAAATGAACCGTTACTTTCCAAAGTCAAGTTCCTTACAGGCTCTGTTGCCACAGGACAAAGGGGAATGGATTTTAATGAAGGGAGGGAAGCAGGCTCAGATTAGATCGGAGGAAGGATTTTTTCACCAGGAGAGTGGGGAAACACTGACAGAAGGTGCCCAGAGATGTGGGAGGTGCCTCCTCCCTGGAGACATCCAAGCTCAGGTCAGGCAGGGCTCTGAGCCACCTGATGTGCTTGAAGATGTCTGTGCCCATTGAGGGCAGCAGGCCCAGATGACCTGGAAAGGACCCTGCCAACCCAAGCCAGGCCAGGCTTCTGCTCGCTTTGCGTGTGAAAAGCAGCGAGAGCGGAGATGATGGGAGAGGGCCCCACAAGAAAAGCCCTCCCTGGCTCTGCCGTTTCCCCTGCAGCCGCCGGGCACTGACCTGCAGCAGCTCCTGGGCAGACCAGCGCCGCTCCTCGTCCAGCTCCAGGCTGCACTCGAGGAAGTCCCGCAGCAGAGCCGACAGGCGCCGGGGCTCCTGCAGCCGCGGGGTCCCGTTCTGCCGGATCAGAGCGCGAGCCTGCAGGAAAGGCAAACACAGCGCTCCGCCAGCTCCCTTCACACCCACAGCTGCTCACATCCACCCCGGCTTCTCAGCCCCGGCTCCAGGGGCACTTTCCTCCCTGCCACAGATGCTGCTCCACAGCTCATTTTTCTAGGCCAACCAAAAATCCCAAACCCTGGTGCGGCCACAGCCATTGCAGCATCCAAATGATCTTGCCTTGAGAGCCAATCTCATTGCCTGACTTTGTTAGGAGGAACCTCCATCAGAAATAGCACATTTTGCTTCTCCAAATCTGGATACCAGCTTTACAGGCCATTTTCAAGAGTCACTGTGGTCTGACTGTGTCATTTCAAAGGGTTCTCACATCAAATGCATCTCTGCAGGGCCACTGACACTCAAGTAAATTCATTCCTGATGCCCCATCCCAGAAACTGCCCGAGAAGAAACAGGTTTGTGTTGCTGAAAGCTCAGGCTTGGTGACATGGAGAAAGGAGCTTGGGATAGGAAAGAAACATGTTAGACTATGGGGATGTTAAAGAATCATCTTCATGTGTTAGACAACTTTCCCAGTGAGAAGAGCCAGGAAGGATTTTCTCTCGCAAAACCTGGTTTTGAAACTCCTTCGTAAATTTCTTGGGTTTGGGTTTTGGGGCGCGTTTGGGGTTTTTTGCAAGATAACATTAGAGCTGATTCACTGGCTTCACGTTTTCAGGTCATCCTCACAGACAGAAGAGCTGCAACAACTTAAAGCCCAAAGCAAATTGTTGCTGGAGACGGCAGAATATTTGTCTGTGTTCAGGTTTGAGTCCTCTGGGAATTCCCCTCCCGATGTGCAGAAACCTCCAGCTGCTCCTCCCAGGGCAGGGCCACGCTGTGCTCACAGGCCTCTGCAAACACTGGAGAATTTGCCTCTTACCATGGCCCCCGTCTCCTTGAAGTAAGGAGGTTCTCCTTCCACCATCTCGATGGTCACAATGCCAAATGACCAGACGTCCACATTGGGGCCGTAAGGAGAACTGGTCACAACTTCTGGGGCCATCCAGTGAGCAGTGCCCACGATGGAGCTGGGCTGGTCCTGCTCAGGGCTGAGCTGAGCGCAGAGGCCAAAATCAGCTGAGGACAGAAACAAAGCCTGTCAAAGGCAGCTGGAATGAGGAAACCACTCACAAACATTCCCCACTCTCAGTCTGAGAATGCACTACTGAATCCAGCTGGAAAAGTCCTCAGGGCTGTAGCCAAGGAAAGATGGAATTGGACCCTTAAAGGAAGCCTCAGCTTTCATGCAGTGGCTTTTACTGATTCCCTTGAAGCTTGAGATTCCAACTCCCGCCCCTCTGGAAGGGCCAGAGCCAGAGCAAAGGCACTCCTGACACTGCTGCTCCTCTCCTGAGCTCTCTGCAGGGGCAGCAGGGGCCGGGCAGGGCCACCAGCAGAACCTGTGGGGCTCTGGCCGTCCCTGGGGAGCCCCACACCCGCACCCCGGGAGCGCCGTGCCTGGCCAGGAACACCCACCCAGCTTGACAGAGCCGTCCATTCCCAGCAGGATGTTGGAGCTCTTCAGATCTCTGTGGATCACCTGGTGTGAATGGAGGAAATCCAGGCCCTGCAGACACTGAGAGGGAACACAAAACACCAGGGTAAAAATCAATGGCTGGAATATAGCACACAAGAAAGAAGAGTTTAGAATTCTGCCAGCAGAAACTTTGCTGGGACAGGCCAGGAGTGCAGTGCAGACCAGCTCCAGGCAAATGATTCAAGGCAAAGCTCAGAACAGCAAATCCAATCCAAACAAGACAGAGTACCCCCACAGCAGGAAAGAGGACAAGAACAGAAGTGCAGTGATGCTGGCAGGCCATTCCTTTCAGTGGCTCTTTCTTCTCCAGCTCATAAAAACAACACAGAAACAAAGCCCTGAGCCCACGTGGAGCCACCCCTGTTCCCCTGCCCTGTTTGGAAGGACCATTGTGTCCAAGCCATGGGAGGCACAGGCAGGATCCCTCACCTCCCGACTGACAGCTGCCATCTCTCCTTCAGCCATGCGTGTGTGTCTGACAACGTCCTGCAAAGTTCCTCCATCCATGTATTCCATCACCAGCCAGAGATCTCCATCAACAAGGAAGCTGGAAGAGGAACACAATGGCCCGGAGATGAATGTGCAGTGCTCAATTCCCCCATGGAAAAGCCTCCAGTGGGGTTTTGTTTCCAGGGCACTTGTCAATGAGGACAGAATCAGATGGAGAGACATTCCTGCCAGGGTGCACAGGCCTTGGAATCTGCACAGTCTAAAGGAGAAGGAGACACCTGTGCAGAAGGAGAGGCTTTAGATGGCAAGCAAGTGAAAAATGCAGTTTAGCAACAGCCCAGATCCATGTGAAACCACAACACTTGGCCCCAGCTGGTTCAGCATCTGAACTCATCAGTTCCACCATTCACTCCAGAGCAAGGCCACACAACTTCCAGAGTTATCCAGGGAGGGAGGCCCTGCAGCACTTGGGATAAAAGTGGTCAACTGTTTGGAAAACCTTGCAGAAAGTCTCTTCAGAAACAGGCAGGGCCATTGAAAAATGGGCAAATGAAGCATTTCTGGAAACAAGAATCTGGTCTTCCTGACATCTGCAGCAATGGAAAAGATTTGGGAAGAAGAAGCCAAGGGAAATAATTTCCACCATGTATTATCAGCACTTGTTGTAAGACACAGAAAATAGGGTCAACTTGAAGGAAACACCAAAGCAATAAAATCACATGGAGGGAGTGAACTGCCAGGCTGTTGCTTTGGGAAGATATGGCCGGGTCAGGCTTTTTCAAAACAGGCTTCAGACTAGGGATGCCAGGAAAGATCAATGCAGGGCCCGTGCACGGCATGAGACCTGAACACTCACCTGTCCAAAGAGTTGACAATGTTGGGGTTCTTCTTGTCCCTCAGGACCAGGGTCTCATTCAGAGCTCGTTCCCAGTTCTGCCCTCTGAGACTGATTTTCTTTATGGCCACCTGAAGGGACATTGCAGACCTTTAACTGGAGGAGTCTGTGGCAGGAGGCCACAGCAAACACGGGGCGAGACTTTTTGGAGCGACGGAGCCGGGCTGTGCCAAACTGCCCTGGGATGGGACACCAGAGCTCAGCAAGTGCCATTCCCACAGCCCATGGCTCTGCTCCTGGGGGCTGCTGGCAGGACACATGGCCAGAGACATTTGGCCTCGGGAGCTCTGCAGAAATGGTCCCTCAGCCTCAAAGCTCTAACAACATTCTCTGCACCTACACTCTTCTCAAATGGCCCTAGTTTACCACCACTCTTATAATGATGAAGGTGATGCTCATTATTATTCAAACACATTTTGCAAGCAGGAGGTAATTCTGGTCCTGTGAAAACTGAGCAAAATAGCTGGGAACCCTTTAGCAATTCTATGGGGTTTGGTCATGATTTCAAATGCAGCTGCTCTGTTTGGGATTGCATAACAAAGCAAACACACACATCCACTGCTCAGATGATCCTTGTCACAGGCTGTCACTGACACCAGACCCAAACACAACTGCAGGGTTTAGGAGAGAGCTTTGCTCTGGACATCCATCTTCTCATTGCTCTCTCTCTCTCTGTGAACAGCTGCAGTAGGACTAAAACCTCAAACTAAAATCCCAAGCAGGATCTCTCCTTAATTAGGAATTGAGGTATCCTTTGAAGATAAAACTCAGCATAGAAAAACTGCTAAACAGTGCTCCTGTCCAAGGCTGGGATGGAGATAAATTGGGCCTCAGTCTCCACCAGCTGATGCGTTCACGGTTTTAGATGTGCAGACCAAGGCAGCGTGTCCTGCTCTGACAGACACCGCTGCCCTCCTTGCATTCCTTTGGGCACTCCAGAAGCTCCAAGTCTGTCCCAGCTGTGCTCTGCAGGCTGACCCTGCTCTGCCTTCAGAGGAGCAGCCTGTGCAGGAAAGCTCTGCTGGGCCCCCAAAGCTCCAGCCACAGCTCCCAGCAGAGGGGAAAGCCCTCGAGAGCTGCCGGACGTGCCGGGCGTGTTGACACTGACCTCTCCTGCAGTGGCCCTGTCGAGTCCTTTGTAAACGGCCCCGAAAGCCCTGGAGACAAAAGAGCAGAGAAGAAAGAAGCAGTGCTTTAGGCCCTGGGAGTGAAGGTCAGCCCAGACAGGAGATCTCTTCTGCCTGTAGCATTCAGAAAACACCTGGGTGCGTCAGCCCTTCAAACAACGACGCAGCAGCCACCAGTCCTCTGCCATGCAAGGTGTGCAAGGGAAAGCTGAGGCCAAACATGAAGGAAAAGTGCTGGAGCAAATCCCAAATGTCCACGACAAATTCCTTTAGTTCAAACCCTAGGGTGGGGTGCTGGGTGTCTAAGGAACTAGAAAAGAATGTATTTCATCTTTTTGCATTTCCTGCCTAAGACCTGCAGGATCCACAAGAGCCCTGCCATCAGGGCATCATGCATTTTCCCCTCAAGGGCAGCAGCTCTGTGTCTGTTACTGAATGTATGGGGTCTGCTACTTGTGCTGAAAAGAGCCCTTCTTAGTTCATCTCTGGTTTCTGTTTGTAAACCATTATACTGATAATCCCGACCAGTGGATATTTTTGGAAGTAAAATATTTGAAAGAAATCGTCTTGAGAGCTGTTTTCTGACAGTCACCAGCTGGTGAGTTGCTCTCTTAGGCAATCCCAGTCCAGGGACAGAAGATCTCCCAGGTCCTGCTCCTTGCTGCAGGCAGGACACTGCCAGCCTCAGGGGCCTTTGGTGGTGCCATCTGACCACAGTTATCAATTCTGGTCAGGACTGAGAGACAGCAGGATCATACCCCAGTGTCTGAAGGCGTTTGGAGCTCTCCTGACTCCTCACTTGATCCTGCACCAGCAGAATACCTGGGCCCTGCTGGTGTAGAAGTAACTGCCTTGCACTTACCCTTGGCCAATCTGCTCCAGTTCCAGGTATTTCTCTGCAGGCTCCCCCACGCTCACGGTGTTCCCTGAAAGAAACCACATGGAAGACGCTCCCTCCCAGATGGAGACCCCACCTTGCAGCAGAGCCAGAATGGGGCCCCACTCCCTGGGGCCCTTGTTCTCAGCCGGGGAAGGACAATCAATGACTCTGTGACATTCAGCTGCAGAGCAACACTGGGTGCAGCTGATGCTGAGACACACACACAGCCCCTGCTCGGGCACACAGGAACAGAGCAGACGTACTCAGCTGCCTCAGGCACCACTCCCCTCTCTCCTCTGCCTGCAGGGCTGTGCTGCTGTCAGAACGTTCAGCCCAGGATTCCTCAGCAGAGGGAGGTTCAGTGTCCTCTTCCCACGCAGAGGGAGGTTCTCCATCCTCTTCGCAAAACGCTGCAGGTTCTCCATCCTTTTCCCAAAACGCTGCAGGTTCACCATCATCTTTCCAACTTACAGGATGTTCACTGTCCTCTTCCCATGCTGGGAGATGTCCACCATCCTCTTCCCACACCGGGAGATGTCCACTGTCCCTGTCCCATGCTGGGAGATGTCCACTGTCCCTGTCCCATGCCGCGGGAGCCTCGATGTTGTATTCCCAATCTGTGGGATGTTCGCCCTCATCTCCAAGAACAGCAGGGAGTTCACGGTCGTCTCCCGGCACAGAGGGAAGTTCACCACCATCCCCCAGAACAGTGGGAAGCTCACTGCTGTCTTCCTCCTCTTTGGCCTCCTCTTTGGAAGCAGAGGGAACCAGAGGAGGGGCTGATGCTGCTTTTGTGCCCTGTGGACAGAGGGCAGCGTGAGGGAAGGGAAGTTCTGTCTCAGTTATCACCTTATTTATCCTCAGCTACACATCCAGCTGCACTAAGCAGAAACGGTTCTGAGCTGTTCAAACAAACAATGGGCTAAAGTTGACATTGCCACTTATTGTTGGGAATTTGATGTTCCACCATGGCTAAAGCCAGCAAGCATCTTCTGCCTGCAAAACCAGACCTGCAGCTCTTCAAAAGCTCTTCAACAGAAAAGGAGAAACTGCCGGGGATCCCTTTGCTGCTGCTGCTGCTGCAGAGACACCGACAGGAGCTTTCCTTCAGCCCCCCAGGCTTGCACTCGGCTGCCACACGCTGAGCTCACACCTTGCTGCACAATTCCAAATATCAAAGGTTCCTTTCAAACTCACCAAAGGAGGAGCTGCTCGAGATCCTCGTGTGAGGTGCCCTGCAATGGGAGAGGGAACGTGAACCAGATGCTGTTAGGAAAAAAAGTGCCTGTGCTGGGAAATGCCACAGAGCAAGGCAACCCCAAGAGAGCCTTTTGCTTTCACAGCATCCCTCCAGGAGCCACAGTCCCTTCACACAGCAAGAAAGAGAACAGCACAAAATACTGGGCTGTGTCAGTTCTTGGCTGGGCCAGCAAACGGAGGGAGTTCCAGGCTCCACTGCCACAGACTCTCCCCTTGAGAGCACAGAGCTCCCCCGGGCCTCACTGCAAATGCTCTGCACACCCCACTGCCCACAGACATCCCCTTTTTCAGCTGCAGCTGCTGGCAGGAGCTCTCCCAAACCAATGGTGTCTTTGGGGCAATTTGGTTACAAAGTCAACTCAGTTCCAGAGGAAGAAGAGAAAGCACACAGCAAACCCAAGGCACAGATGCTGCACCAAGGGAAAGCCTCGACTTACGTGCCAAGTGGGTTAAGAAATACCCCGAATAAGCCACAGAGTACAGAGTGCAAACTGCAGCAAGCACAGTGTGGATCATTTTGGCTGCGCTGCACACGTCTGCAGACTGTACCCCTGCAAGCACAGAAGGACACCCGTCAGGGGCTGGGCTGGCTGCTGAGAATGCCTCGGGCAGGAGGATCCTCCAGCAACGAGCAGGCGCCCAGAGCTGCTCTGGACACTGCGGCCTCTGTGTCCCACAGCAACAGGAACACCACGGGGACGTGCTCCTGTGACATCACAGCAGCGGGTCACGCAAACACCGCCTGGAAGGTTCTCCTGTGTCACAAAGGAGCACAAAGAATCCTCCCAGGGCACAGCCTATTGCCCCAAGGATCCAAGAGGAGCTGTGAAAATGCAGCAAACAAGGACACCCCAAAGCCCAGCCTGAACACTGAGGACGAGCAAGGACGAGACCAAGCCAAAGGAAACTTGACCTTTAATCACTGATGCTTCTGACTAAAACCAGCAAGGCTCCTTCCATCTGGGATCTTTGTTCTAGTTCTGAAAACAAACAAGGTTCTCCACTCTAAATATGGAGGGCAGGAACTGGGGAGGAGGTGGGATTAGGAAGCAGGAGGAGCAGGAGGAGCAGGAGGGAGAGAGGAAAAGGAGGAGCAGGGGCAGGAATAGGAGGAGAAGCAGGAGGTTCCAGTGCCCCTGTGTCCGCAGCACCCCCGGCCAGGGGACAATGGCCCCCACAGCATCCCGCGATGACGTGAGCAGGGAGGGGAACTTGGTCCCAAATCTACCGAGGGTTCCCTGAGAGAGTCTTTTTATTGGGGTGTGTTTGGAGCTGGCATATTGTGGAATTGAGCCCCAAATATCACCTGGCGTCCCTGAGAGGTGCCCCAGGGAGGTCCCCATGGGTGTGTGCAGGTGCCCCTTGGGGAGATCTTTGGGGGTCCACGTGGCCATCGCTTGGGATCTGCAGAGGGAGGACATTGGCCCTGGGGACCCCTGGGAGAGCAGAGGAGGGAAAACCCTTGGACCCTCAGGGTGGGGAGAGCAGAGAGGGGTGATCCCAGAGCTGGGGGACCCCTGGCAGGCTGGAAAGGGATGGGCCTGTAGAGGAGGGAGCCCTGGGATCCCTGGGATCTCAAAGTGGAGCATCGGGGACTGGACCCACCAGCTGCTGGTGCTGCTGGAAACCACACCCGGCATGGGGTCACCACCAGCTGCAAGGTGGAGCACGTCAGCCTGGAGCAGCCCCTGAGCCGGCACTGGGGTACGGGGGAGCCACTGGCCGGGCTGGGAGGTGGATTGGAGTGTGCTGGGAGCGAGTGGGAAGGATTTGGGTGAGCCTGGAGGGGCTGGAAGGAGGGGCTGGGGATTGGAAAGCGAAGGTTGGGATAAGGTTGGTTGTGCTGGGAAGAAACTGGGAGGGGTCTGCGTGAGGCCTGGTGTGGCTGGGAAGGGACTGGGAGAGGGTTTGGGGGGGGTTTGGTGGGGCCTGGGTGGGGGGCGAGCGGTTTGGGGCTGTGAGCTGGTGAGAGGGGCCAGGAGGGGCTTTGGTGGGCGGTGGGGAGGGCGGGCAGGGATCGGAAGGAGGTCGGAGGGGCGGGTGGGTGGTGTAGGGGAGAGCGGGAGGGAGGTTGGAGGGGCTCGGGGTGCGGGTGAGAGGTTTTGGGGGGTCCTGACCCCTCTGGACCCCCCAGAGATACCGCCGGACGCCGCCCGCAGCAAGATGCTGACGGGGATCGGGGGCTTCGTGTTGGGCTCGGTGTTCCTGGCGCTGGGGCTGGGCCTCTGCCTGTGCAAGAAGGTGAGGGGGGGTCCCGGGGGTCGTGTCCCCCCTCCCCCAGAGCGTGTGTGCCCCCCCGGGGCCCCCCAGCCCGGTGTCACCCCCTTTTCTCTGCCCACAGAGTTCCTGAGCTGCCGGCGGCCGCAGCCCCTCCCCGTGGCCTCGGGCCCGGCCGGGACCCCCCGCTCCGTCCCCGAGATGATTTTGGGGGCCTCGTGTGTCCCCCCTGCCCGTGCCCAGAGCTGTCCCTGTGTCCCCGCCCGGCTGCTCCCAGTGTTCCCAACAAAGCTTCCCAGTTGTGCCCGGTGGGGTTTGTGGGGGGCTCTGGGGAGGGACTTGGGGGGGGCTGTGATTGGGGGGGCAGAGGCGGCCCCGGGCTGGATCGGGAATGGGGACCCCCGTGTGTCCCCCCGTGTCACCCCAAGGCTCTGGGGGGGCCTCGGGAGGCTCCTGAACCCCAAGGCGGCTCCCAGGGAACCCCAAAAGGCGCCGGAACCCCCCGAAGGCTCTGGTGGGGGGAATTTGGGGAGGGGGCGCGGGGGAGGCGCCCAGGCCGGGCCCAGAGCCCAGCGCTTCCCCAGCCCGACCTGCCCCGGCTCCATCGCGGCTCCTCCCGCGGGAAAAGGGGCACAAAGGGGGGCGCTGGGCCCGGGGGGAGCGGGAGAAGGGATGGAGGAGGAGGAGGAGGAGGAGGAAGGAGCGGGAGAAGCACTGGAGAGAAGAGGAGGCAGAGGCAGGATTAGAAGGGAGAAGGAACGAGACCCCTCCCAATGCAACTTGGGTGTCCCAGACCCCTCACCCACTCTTTGGCCGTTCTGCCCTGGGGTGACTTTATGATGCTCAGTTCTATCCCCGTTTGTCCCTTTAGCCCAGGAATATTTTTTTCAATTTTCAATCCACATCTGACAGTGACGGGAGGGAGAAGGAGAAGTGTTGGAACGTCTCAGGCGTTTGTTCTCAAATCACAGACATGAGGACTTCAGTTTCCCTTCTCCTGGACTGTGTTGTCTGTGGCACGGACGGGGCTGTGAGCTCTCCTTTGCTTTTAGTTTGGGTTTTCTTTAGTTATCTGAGGGCAGAGGTTTATTGGGGCTGTTCAGGTATTGTTTGGCCCGGGAACACCAGGACACACCCACAGGAAGGACTCTCTGTCTCTCTCTGATCCACACAAGGACTTTTCTGAATTTTCTGTGTCTTTAGAACAGCAGGACGTTGTTCCACTCTTTAATACTAATTTTTTTCACACAAAGTGAATAATTTGCTTGTTAAATAATTATGGTTTTTCCACTTTTCTCCACAGAAATCTTTTACCAAACCAGTTTGAGGAGAATTTGCTTTATAGAAGTACCCCATTGAGAAGTTTCTTCCCAAATTTTGCCCTAAACCAGGACAAATACCATTTGTTTTGGTGCCCAATGTTTGGCTTGAGAAAGTGGACGAAACCTGAACTGATTGAATTTTGGGTGCCCTCACCCTGTGCTGGGATAAAGCAGTCAGGACCCAGGTTGCTGCTTGTATTTATGGTGTCTCACAGGGTGGAGACCTTCCTGTGTCTCTGGTCCTGGAGCTTCTTTCAGGTTTAAATTCCTTTCTGTTCCGTAGGTTTATTTTCTTATCAGGAAACAGCTCCAGGATTGTCCCTAACTCGGAACTTTTACAGTAGAGGGGCCTGGATTAGAACAGCCCAAACCAGGACTTGGTCCCTGCCCGTGTTTTCCCCCCTCTCTCCCAGCCCTTCCCCATTTCCCCCCAATCCCCACCCTCTGCCCCGGGCTGGGTTTGGGGTTCCCAGGCCCCTCCTGCCCAGTCTGGGGGTCCCGTCCCCCCTTTCCCTCCATTCTGGCCCCTCCCGGCAGCTTTTTCCTGGGAGGAATCCCCGAGTTTGGGGATTTTTGGGGTGCAGGTCTGGAGGGGGACAGCTCTGGCTGGCTTTTGTGGCCTTGTCCCCACGTGTTGGAGTCCAGGACACCCCCTTGGATGAGCTGGGACCCGAAAAAGGGAATTTGAGCCCTGGAAAGGGGGTGTGGAGCCAGTCCAGGGGGTTTAGAGACCTTGGCACAGCCCAGGAGAACACCAGGTTTGATTTTAGTCCATGGGAGGGGCTTCCACACAGAGAGAGGAATTGCAAACCACCAGGAAGTGAAAATAGTAGTTTAGCACAGTAGAAGATGCAAAATTCAGTAGTTTTAGGACTCTTAGGATAGAAGTAAATGGGGGACAAAATGGTGGAATTTGGGTGGTACCTCGTGTCCCTCTCCTTCTTCCTCGTCCTCCATCTCCTGGGGTGGTGATGGCACAAGGGAGTGAGAGTGGGTTGGGTCAGAGTAAAAGTGACCCTTTCAGTGTGAGCCCTGGGCATTGGTACAAAACAGTAAAAGTGACCCTTTTAGTGTGAGCACTAGGCATTGGTACAAAATAGTAAATAACCTACACATAGTTATCTGTCAAAATGTGAGGTGACGTTCCATCAATGGTCAGTCCCATCATGTCCCAGCCACTGTCCAGATCTCGGCTGGGAGAGGAGAAAATTCTGAGATACCAATTAATAAACATCACAAGAAATCTGAAAACAGAACCTTGAGGACTCTGCTTTTTTTATACCAACATGACTTGGGGCTTTTAGAGGGCCAAGAACTTTAAACAACCAGAATGTCGGGTGAGGAAACCCTCCCCGAGACCCCAAATGTCATTGGCCATGTCCCCACGTGTCACTGGCCGTGTCCCCACGTGTCACTGCCCTTGTCCCCACATGTCACTGGCCTTGTCCTCACGTGTCACTGGCTGTGTCCCCATGTGTCACTGGCCATGTCCCACACATCACCAGCCATGTCCCCAAGTGTCACTGGCCATGTCCGAGGAGGAGGAGGAAGAGCAGAGCAGGAAGGGTTGGATGGACGGGCACAGCCCAACAGGATGAGGTTTAACAAGTCCAAGTGCCCAGTCCTGCCCTTTGGCCACATTAACCCCTGCAGCGCCACGGGCTGGGCACGGTGTGGCCGGACAGTGGCCGGGCACAAAGGGACCTGGGGACACTGGGGACAGCAGCTGGACACGAGCCAGCAGTGTGCCCTGGGGGCCGAGAAGGCCAAGGGCTGCTGGCCTGGATCAGGAGTGGTGTGGCCAGCAGGAGCAGGGAGCTCATTCTGCCCCTGGGCTCGGCACTGCTTGGAGCCCTGGAGAATGAGAATTTCAGACTTTCTGTGCTGACAGGCACTGACCCCCCAGGAAAACTCTGCATTTGACCTGAGGCCGTGGAAAAGGCTTCCCAAATTATGGGATGGCACTGGGAGTGTGGGTGTGCAGTTTGAATGGAGCTGTGTGGTCTCACACAATGGAAAAAGTAGAGTTTAAGCTTTTAGAATATACCAATATATATTTAAAAAATGGAGGTTTTAGGGTGTAGGCTCAGTCTTTGTTTTGACCTTCTTATTCCTTCATATTCATGGGTTTGGGTTATATCTTTTAATTATGTAGAAAAATCAGTATTGTAGACCACAGGTTGTTGGTTATTGGGTTAAAAGTAAAAATAATTTAGATATCATTTAATGATTGGAGAGTTTGTTCTTAAAAGATCTTGGAAAGAGTTAGAGATGGAGCCATTTTTCACTTAGTTAGCCAGAACTCACAACTTGTGACGCTGTAACAAAGATAAGAATTAATTAACATCTGAGTCCAAACATGAAACAACCTCTCTGGTTCAATTAAACCCCGGCTCTAACAAGGAAAAGAAGATAAAAACCCACAGGCACTGGTGAGGGCTCACCTGGAGTGCCGTGCCCAGTTCTGGGTGTCTCAGTTTGGGAAATCCAGAATTCGGCCACCCCCAAACCCCCAAAACCTCGGAAAAGCGAGGAAAACCCATAAAAAAAACCCTCATGGGTCAAAGTTTTTCCCTAAAATCCCCCCAAATCCCGAAGAAATCTCCAATCCCAGGGTTGGACCCCCTTAACCCCCTCCATCCCCACATTCCCAAAGATCCCGGGAACCCCAAATCCCAACCCCGCGGCTCCAGGACCCCCCAAACCCCACCTTGGACCCCCCAAATTCCGGGCAGGGTCAGGGCCAGCAGCAGCAGCAGCAGCCAGGGGAGGCTCCGCGCTCCATCCATGGCTCCTCGGGATCCCGGGAAATTGGGAAGGGCCGGTGCCGGTGCCAGAAAAGCGGCGGGAACTGGGGGGAGCGGGAGTGGGGGAGCAGCGCCCCAAAAAGCGCTCAGCCAATGGGAGCGCGGCGTCGCTGCGGGTCGGGACTTGCCGGAAAAAAAAATTAAAAAAAGGTCGCCCTGAAAAATTCCAGCCAATCAGAGTTCTTATTGCTTGTGACTCATTAGTTGCTGGGTAGAACTTCTGAAAAACGGGTCGGAAACAGAACCGGCCAATCGGAGCGCGCAATAAACACCTCCAGCCAATCGGACCGTGCCCAAAAAACCTCCAGCCAATGAAAAGGCGTCCAAAACCACGCCCGACCAATCAGAGAACGAGTGGCTAATGACCCCGCGCTGTTTCGGGGCTGGTGCTGACAGAGCAGCGCGGCTGTTTGGGGCTGGCGGCCCCTCCCGGCGCTGGCCATGGGGCGAGGGGCGGCAGCCGGGGCCGTACTGGGGGCACTGGTGGTGCTGGGAGCGGCCCCGGCTGCGGGCGCGGAGCTCTCGGGTGAGCGGGGGGCGGTGGGGCAGGGGGGGAGAAGGGGGCAAAGGGGGCAAAGGGGGGAGGCCGGAATGGAAGCGAGGGAGGAGGAGGAGGGGAGCCCCGAAAGGAAGAGCGGCGGGGGCTGAGGGTCGGGGGAAGGTGAGGGAGGGGTGGGAGAGGGTGGAAAAGGGTGGGAAAGGGGGGAAAGGGGAGGGTGGGACATCTAAACTGAGCGGGGGAGGCGATGGGAATTAGAGAATTATTTTTAAAAGGTTGGGAAGTGTGGAAAAGGGGGGAATGGGACCCCAAAAGTGAATTTGGGTGCGGCTGGAGGTGGGAGGGGAGCGGATGTGTAAAGGGGAAATGGGGGGAAGGGTAAAAGAAGGAAGCGGCCGTGGGGCACAGGGGGTGCGGGGTGGGGATCCGGGGTGGCCCCGGAGCTCTGGGGGTGCTGGGGGGGCACCCCCTGACCTGTGTCCTGCACACCCAGGGGTGTTCCAGCAGATGTATAAGTACGAGTGTCACTTCATTAACGGCACGGAGAAGGTGAGGTACGTGGCGAGGAGCATCTACAACCGGGAGCAGGACGTGGTGTTCGACAGCGACGTGGGGCACTTTGTGGGGCTCACTCCGGATGGAGAGAAACAGGCCCGGCACAGGAACAGCGACCCGGAAAAAATTGAGTATTTTCGGAGTGAAGTGGACAGGTACTGCCGGCACAACTACAAGACTGATGCCCTGTTCACTGTG
Organism: Zosterops lateralis; assembly: GCF_965231275.1. Classification (NCBI taxonomy): domain Eukaryota; kingdom Metazoa; phylum Chordata; class Aves; order Passeriformes; family Zosteropidae; genus Zosterops; species Zosterops lateralis. The sequence continues at coordinate 24,730 of NW_028154524.1, forward strand.
GAGCGCAGGGGTGAGCGTGGGGCAGAGCGTGTCCCCTCGGGCCCTGCCCTGGCAGTGACCCTGGAGCCCCTCAAACCCTCCCTGGGAATGACCCCAGAACCCTCAGCCCTCCTTGGGCCCATCCCCGGGGCCTCCTGTCCCTCACCGGGACCCCCGAGATTATCCCAGTCCATCTCAGTCCGTCCAAGTCCATGCCCAGACTCCTCCAGTCCATTCCCAATCCATCCGACCTTATCCCCGTCCCTCCTAGTCCATTCCCAGTCCGTTCCCAGTCACTCCCAGTCACCCCCAGTCAATCTGAGTCTTTCCCAGTCCATCCCAGTTCCTCCCAGTCCATTCCCAGCCCCTCCCAAGCCCACACCGCCCCTCCCCTCTCTCTGCCAGTGGCCCCCAGCTGATCCCAGTGTGTCCCCGCTCTCTCCCAGTGCCCCCCAGCGTTTCCATCTCGCTGCTGCCCTCCAGCTCGCAGGCCGGCAGTGCCAGAGGCCTGCTGTGCTCCGTGATGGATTTCTACCCCGCCCACATCCAGGTGAGGTGGTTCGAGGGCCAGCAGGAGCTGTCGGGCCAGGTGGTGGCCACCGACGTGGTCCCCAACGGGGACTGGAGCCACCAGCTGCTGGTGCTGCTGGAAAGGCCGCCCCGGCGCGGGCTGAGCTACACGTGCCAGGTGGAGCACGTCAGCCTGGAGCAGCCCCTGAGGCGCCACTGGGGTACGGGGGAGCCACTGGCCGGGCTGGCAGAGGCACCGGCGTGTGCTGGGAGCGAGTGGGAGGGAACTGGAGAGATCCTGGTTGAACCTGGGAGAGGGGCTGGGGGCTGTGGAAGGGCTGAGCAGGAGTCGGGAGGATGCTGGGGAGGGGGGTGTGGGGTCCCGGGGGTGCTGGTGGGCGCCGGGAGGGAGTTTGGGGGCGGCGGGTGGAAGTGGGAGGGATTGGAGTGAGGCTGGAGGGGCTGGGAGGAGCTGGGGGAGGGGCAAGCGGGGCTGGGGCTGAGGTCGGTTGTGCTGGGAAGAGACTGGGAGGGGTGTGGAGGAGTCGTGGAGGGGCTGGGAAGAGACTGGGAGAAGGTTTGGGGGGGTCGTGGGGTGGTGGGGGGCGAGCGGGAGGGGGCTGTGGGCTGGTGAGAGGGGCCAGGAGGGGCTTTGGTGGGCGGTGGGGAGGGCGGGCAGGGATCGGGAGGAGGTTTCGAGGGCTCCTGGATGTGCTGGGGGAGACTGAGAGGGAGTTTGGAGGGGCTTGGGGTGTCTGTGAGAGGTTTTGGGGGGTCCCGACCCCTCTGTCCCCCCAGAGATGCCGCCGGACGCCGCCCGCAGCAAGATGCTGATGGGGATCGGGGGCTTGGTGTTGGGCTCGGTGTTCCTGGCGCTGGGGCTGGGCCTCTGCCTGTGCAAGAAGGTCAGGGGGGGTCCCGGGGGTCGTGTCCCCCCTCCCCCAGAGCGTGTGTGCCCCCCCGGGGCCCCCCAGCCCGGTGTCACCCCCTTTTCTCTGCCCACAGAGCTCCTGAGCCGCCGGCGGCCGCAGCCCCTCCCCGTGGCCTCGGGCCCGGCCGGGACCCCCCGCTCCGTCCCCGAGATGATTTTGGGGGCCTCGTGTGTCCCCCCTGCCCGTGCCCAGAGCTGTCCCTGTGTCCCCGCCCGGCTGCTCCCAGTGTTCCCAATAAAGCTTTGAAGTTTGCCCTGGTCTCGGGGAGCAGCTGCCCCAGAACTCCCCCAGGGTCTCCCAGCACAGCCAGAGCCGCTGGGCCTGGGGTCCCCAAAGCCCTCAGCAAGCCCCATGTCCTTCCCAGGAACCCTCAGCTCCCTCAAACCCAGCATCCCCCACAGCCCCTAAAAGTTCCCCCCATGGCACCGGCCATGGCCATGGCCCCACATGTCACTGGCCGTGTCCCACCCTGTCCTCACCCGTGGCTGTCTCCCCACCACATTCCCATCCCTGTCATTGTCCCCCACGTCCTCATCTGTACCCGTGTTCCCCCCGTGTCCCCATGAATGACCATGTACCCCCCAAATATCCATGTGTCCCCATGTCACTCTCCATGTCCCCTGTCATCCCAACCATGTCTTAGTTCCATGTCTTTATTTTTACCACAGTGTTGGATATTTTAAATGAAGAGAAATGAAAAGCAAATGAAGGCCAAAAGAAAAGGATTTCCCTGTCTGGGCCAGATGAGCATCCACATGCTTAGATGGGAGGGAAGTACCATTTTTGGAGGGGTTTCCACCGCAATCTCCAAAATCTTGGTCTTTGCCCCAGATCATCACCATTTGGCTGTGGTAGACACTCTTGGGCAATAGGAAATCAAAGTCATGGAATCCCTGAGGTTGGAAAACACCTCCAAGACTATCCAGTATTTATTGATGCCCCCATGTTGGAGTTGAGACGGCCATGAACTCAGAGTGCTTCAAAAAAACTTCAGAGGCCTTCAAGTATCAGCACCTTGTTATCTAGAAGTTCTTCATACCTTTTCTATGTAGCAATCCTCCAGGCAGCTCCACACAGCTCAGGCTCTTTCTCTCCTTCTTCTCTCTTTCTTTGGCAGTTCCAGCTCACTGCTTCCTGTCCCTAGAAAAGCCACTGAACCCTGTCTGTCCCTCATGCAGTGGCTCACCTTATCTGTCCCTTGCCCAGCCTCCTGTCCCTTCCTCCTCACAGCACGGCCAGCAGATGCCAACTGACTCTCTACCAACTAACTCACTTTTGTATCACACCCATAGCTGTGAGGGCAAGGCTGTTCTCACTCTTCAGTAATTAACACAGCTGCAATATATAGGGGCAGGATTGCCCTTAGCACTACATCTGTCTCCCCATACCCCCAGAAGACAGAATTGAACACAAAAGATTTTCTGGGGTTAAAAGACAACAGTGACGGCACAATCAGCCAATGGCGGCGAGCGAGGCCCGGGCTGTGCACACGGCCCACACCCGCCCCGCGCTCTCAGGCCCCGCCCCCGGGCTGTGGGAGGGGAAAGCCGCAGATGAGGAACCGCCCTGGGACGGGCCCGGGCCCGAGTCGGGATTGAGCTGGAAACACAAACAAAGTTCTCCGCACCTCCCGGCCCGCCTTTCCCAGCCCTGCGTGTTCGCTGCCACCGCCTCCGAGGAAAGCCCTCAGTTCTCCCGGCCCTAATTAGGAGCATCAGCGCATGGCTTTGATTTCGCCAAAAAAAAAGGGAAAAGCCCCAAGGCCCTTGGGCTGAGTGGAGGAGGGGGGAGATTTCTGGCAGAAAACTCCAGAAATCTTTTTTCGTGAGGCGGGGAAGAACAAAGCCCAGCCCAGTGAGGCGGGTCGCTCCCAGCAGCGCCTCTCTGCCGTCCCAGCTGAAGCCCTCGCTGGCTGCTCCGGGCTGGACGGGCGCACCGGGAGCGCTGGGAAGGGTGTGGCAGCATGCGCATGCGGGTGGACTGGGCTGGGGGATGTGCACCTCCTCTGCTTTTTGCCTTTTGATTTTGCTTTGCTCACTGCCAGGCTGAGAGAGCATTTGTAGGAATTGGCATTTTTCTTTTTCCCCCCATTTTTTCTCGGTTTTTCTTTTTTTCTATTTTTTCAATTGTTTTTCCCGTTCCTTCAAGTTTTTCGTAAAAAATTCTTTTTTTTTTTTTTTTTTTCATTTCCTGGTGTAAATTTGTTCTGATTTTGGCTATTTTTGTGTCCCAGTTTCAGTGTCCGAGTGAACTCATCTGACGTTTTCCACCTGAAGCGGCGGCACTGGAGCCCCCTGAGGGCCCGCGGGGAATTCAGGGCCTGGGGGGCCCAGCCTGGACCCCAGGAAAGGGCCTTTCACAGTGCCAACGTCATCGGAGAGCACATGCTGGTCTTTGGTGAGACCCCAAATCCCAAAATCCCAAAAAAATCCCGAAATTCCTAAAAAAATCCCCGCAAAAACGGTGAAAATGGGGCAAAAATGGCGAAAATCCCATAAAAATCCTATAAAAATCCCAAATTTTATAGGAATTTATTGTGGCGCTGTTGCAAGGGGGATGTGGAGAGACCCCAAATCCCAAAAAACCCACAGTTTCCCCCCAAAAATCCCGAAATTCCTAAAGAAATCCCTGCAAAAATATCAAAATTATGGAAAAAACGGTGAAAATCCCATAAAAATCCCAAGTTTTATAGGGATTTGTGGTGGTGCTGTAGTGAGGGGGATGTGGAGAGACCCCAAATCCCAAAAATCCCCAAATTACAAAAAAAATCCCAAAAAATCCCGAAATTTTCCTAAAAATGGAAAAAATGCGGCAAAAATGGTGAAAATCCCATAAAAATGCCCTAAACATCACAAATTTTGGGGAGTTTGGGGCCTTCCATAGTGCCAACGTCATCAGGGAGCACATGCTGGTCTTTGGTCAGTCCCAAAAATCCCAAATTCCCAAAAAATGCCCAAAATTCTGGGGAAAATGGGGCAAAAATGGCAAAAATCCCGTAAAGATCCCATAAAAATCCCAAATTTTATAGGGATCCACAGTGACAGTGTCGTGAGGGGGATGGAGAGAGATCCCAAATCCCAAAAATCCCAAAATTTCCAAAAAAATCCCCATGAAAATCCCAAAACTTTTGAAAAAATGGTGAGAATTGGGCAAAAAAGGCAAAAAAAAAAAAAAGAAGGCAGCCCCGCGGCAGCTCCAAGGCTCCGCCAGCCGGGATGGAACGTGGCAGGGGGAGCGGGGAAGGGACGGGGCTGCCGGCGCCGAGGGAACACCAGGGACACCGGGGGCTTGACAAGTATTTAATAAGAAACCCCAAAATTATAAGCAATACAAAACCAGCAACAGTGGCACCTTAAAAACGGATGGGGGTCAGGAAGAGACATCCCACAGAAGGGATGGAATGGAATTCCACTGAATTGGAATGGACCCACAAGGATTGAGTCACACCCTTAAGGTATTGGTGCCTGTGGGGTCAAATCACACATTGGCATTATTGGCACCTTGCCCCAGCCACAGTCACATTCACATGTTTGTACCTGTTTGTACATTGCACTTGTTTGTTGCCTGTATTCACAGTGTTATACCAGTATAGATATGAAATATCTGTGTATAAATAGTGTTAGAAGAAGGTATATGAAACCTGTTTCCACAGTGTTATATCTACATATATATACAGGCTTAGTGTATAAATGTGTAGTGCAAGAGAAACAGGATGAGTACTGGAGTGGCTCCAGGAGAAAGAAACCCCCAGCCCCAGCCCAGGCAGCCACACCTCAGCTTCCACATCACCTCATCTTCCTGCACGTTCATCTCCTGGAGACCAGGCACTGAGGTGACCCTGAGACAAAATACTGAGATGTTCATGAGATCAGGCACTGAGGTGACCCTGAGGGTCAGTGCAAGGCAGACACTGTGCCTGAGGAAGGACATCCCAGGGTCTGGGAAAGGGCAAAGCTGTGACTGCCCAGCACAGAGAAGGTGCTTTGTCCATCCCCTGTTACAGCCGAGTTTGGGCTCTGCTGCACAGATAGGGCATCAGGTATGAGCAGGGCACACTCCTGAGTTTATTCTCAGCCAGGAAAACACACTCTGCATCGCCCAGGACAGGAACCCTGCAAGGAGGAGCAGAGACAATGCTGGCAACACAGGGGACACATTGTGCTCCCATGCCCCCATTCCCTGCCCACATCCCCCAGGCCCTGCTCGGCTCCCTGGGACTCACGAGGAGTTGAAGCTGCTGCCGTCCTCCCACTGAAGCTGCTGCCCCCGTCTGCGCAGCCCCAGCCAGAGATTGACCTTCCGGCTGGGGCGGGACAGGAACTCCTGGGAAGTGAAGAGACCAGCAGTCAGATCTGCACCCCCAGCCCAGGAGCCCCCCAGGCCCCCCTCGGACACCCCACACCCCCAGCCCCTCACTCACCATTTCCTCATCCCTGAGCACGGCCAGGGAGGCCCCGAGCTCAGAGCACCGAGCCTGACCCTGATCCCAGGTGTGCTGATCCTTCGAGAGGAAGTAGCAGATCCTGCGGTACCCGACCCAGTCATCAGGACAGGCCAGCGGAGTGCCAGGAAAAGCTGCAATGTTTGTTTGTCTTCCCCCTGCAGAGGGAAGAGGAGAAGGTCCAGGATTCCCCTCCACAGGCAATAGGGACCCTGCTGTGCCCCGAGGGGCTGGGCTGAGGCAGCTGCTCCTCCCTTACCTGACAGCACAGCCAAGGCCGGCACCAAAGCCAGGACCAGCATCACGAGCAGAGTCAGCACCAGGGTGACCTTGGGATGGGATCTGAACCTCTCACCTGCAGCAGTAAAGAGTCCATGGCTGTGAGGACGGGGCTGTCCTGAGCATGCCCAGCCCTCACATCCCCCCACCCAACACCCGGGGGACACAGGAGGGATCCCCCATTCTGTGTGCCCCTCACTCAGCTGGCAGCAAGAGAAACAAGGGACAGGGGCACAGCCAGGGCCAGGGCACAGCCGGGGCCAGAAGAACTGCCCAGCGCCGGGGGCAGCCGGGGGTGTCGGTCCCGGCCCCTGCGGGGGCCCAGCAGAGCAGGAGGGCTCTTCCAGAGCCCTGGAAACAGCCACAGCCCTGCCAGCCCTGTGCATCTGTGGGGTGACACTGTCCCCTCCCTACAGGCCACGGCGCGGGCCCTGCACTCACACAGAAACTGTAGGGGTTTCTTCTGTATGTTCTCAGCTTCTGATCCGTTCTGGCATTTCAGGGGCTTCTTCACCCTCCCAGTACTGGAGCGGGGCTCATTCTCCACATCTTCATTCATTGCACACCCACCAGTGGCCCCTTCCTGCTTAGGACAAGTGGCTTCTTGCTCCCCCCTCCGAGCTCCGCCAGTGCCGCCTCACCGGGCTCCGGCCGCTGCCGCCGCTCCCGGGCCCGCACACGCTCCGGAATGCGGAGTGGGACGGAGCTGGATCCTTTCTCGACCCGCGTTCTGAGCAATCCGCGCGTGGAACACGAGGAGAGGCGGGAGACATCAGGTGGACGGGCGGCTTGGCGCTCTGCACGGAACGGCCCCGGCTGTTTTCCCGAACTCCAGCGGTTTCTCGGGAAAGGTGGCTGAGGAAAGACCCCGGCGCTGTGCCCGGAGGGACATCCCAGCCCAGTTTCACATCCGACTTTTCAAATTAGGGAAACAATGGAATAATCACAGGACGGGATCGCGGCAGTTCCGTGCCGCGCGCCAAGCCCGCCCCTCTTCCCCATTGGCCGACGTCTCCCGCCGCGTCTCCTTCTCGCGCGCTGATTGGTCAGAGCTGGGCTGAGGGACGATCCCGGCCCGCCCACTCCGCCATGCTCGGATCGGCCCCCGGAGCGCGGAGCGACTCTGGAAACCGGGACCGGCCCCGGGAGCGGCGGCAGCGGCCGGAGCCCGGTGAGGCGGCACTGGCGGAGCTCGGAGGCGGCCCCAGCGCAGGTGGGAGCCGCGCTCGGTTCTGCCGGGGCTCGGGGCTGGCTGCGGGCGGAGGGGGCGGCAGGGGGCTCCGGCGGGTTCCTTGTGCCGTGTCGGCGCCGTGTTCCCCGTGGCCTGAGGGCGCTGCGGGAGCGGCTGCCCGCGCTCTCCTTCCCGCCGCTGCCTCGGCAGGAGCCGCTGCCGGAGCAGCGCCGGCTCGTCCCGGTTCCTGTGGGGAGGACGGAGGTGGCCACCCTGTCCCCGGGGGGGCTGTGCGGGAAAATTCCCAGAGGTGGCCAGAGGTTTGTGTCCCCACAGGAGCCCGAGGAGTCCTGTAAAAGTGACTTTATTCCTGAACAAAGGGAGAGGCCGTGCGGCCTTTGCCGGGGGGTCTCTCCAATTGTTGTAGGACGCGGCCTCCTTTTTCTCCTGATTTTCCCTCCTGCATCTCCCTGTCCCTTTGCCCCGTGGCGAAGGTCCTTGGAAAGTTCCGACTTCCCGATCCGCCTCCTGCATGTCCTCGTTAATATGCGCCCCCCTTTTGTAGAACATCCGATATTCCCGGCTCTGCTCAGTCTTTGTTCTTCTTCTCGGTGTTCAGGAATTTCGCAGGGCCTTGGCTGAGCACAGTCCGTGTCAATGAGGAACATTTTCTGAAACTGATGGATTCTCCCGTTGCTCCCTTATCTCCCAGTCCCCGGCCCTGTCTCCAAGCAGATTCACTCGTTGACTCTGTTTTTTCTTGCTGGCTCCTCTTTGGTTTTGGGATTATTGTCAGTGAGCTCGTTCCCTGTCCTTTTGTAGCCGTGTGTGGCTCAGGAGGCCTGGCTGCCACCTGCATCCCCTTGCTCAGCTGCTGAATGAGCTGCCCTCAGCAAGGTGTGGTGCAGGGCCCAAAGATGAGAGTTGCTGTAGCACAACAGAGGAGAAAGAGCATTCGTTTAACCCCTGCTGTGCCAGGGAGCCACCAAACCGTGTCCCATTCCCATCCTTTCCACGTTTGGACCGGAACATGAGCTGCTTTCTTATTTCCTTTGTTTTCTGTTTCCCCACTTTTCTGTTGTCATCTGTTTGTCAACAGCATCTTGAGTCATTTAATTTTCCACCCTGTCCTCCTCCTTCTGCTCACAGATAATCTGATCCCAGCCCGTGGTGAAATGTTGTGTTCTTGGTTTGAGTGGATTGGTGGGCCAGACTGAGGAGCTGGGTCTGTCTGGTTGGTTATTATTTCGTGGACATCTTGTAATCTAATTGTGCCTTTGAAATGCTCAATGTGTTCTCTGGCTCCTGATGTGAATTGGTTTGGGTTCCCAGGGGCTGGTCCAGGGTGTTGTAGGATTTGTTGTGGTGGCCGTCCATCTTTTCCCCATTTTTGGGGGCTCCCTCCAGCCAGGGCTGCATCAATTGATCTCTTTTCTCTAATTAAATCATCCCAGACTTGGATTCCCAAGTGATTTCTCTGAGCCTGTGGTAGCACAAACAGCCCAGTGGTCTGATGCTCCCCGTGTGACACAGACAGTGCCAGCACATGTTGGAGTGGGGAGAGGGATGATTCCCCCCACTTGTTGTAGTGAAGTTTTCACACCATTCTCCACTGGCTGTTTCCCTTTGCAGCTGAAGCAATTTGTGTTGCAGAGTCAGATCTCCTCCCTGTGGGCTCTGCCTTTGGCTGTGCCAATTCCATCTGTGCAAGCAGGCAGAGCTTGGGCTGAGGGGCAGAGGGAATCAGCCCAATTCCTCCCGCAGGCAAGAAGAGCCTGGTGCACTGTCCCCACTTTTCCCCAGCAGTGTTAATTTGCATTTCTAAAGCTCCTCTCCTGGCTGCCTGGAATGGAGCTTCTCTTCCAGAGCAGCCACTGAATGACTCACATGTGCCCCCCCACAATCTGCTTTGTTTTGTTTTGGTTTTTTTTTAACTGATATGGAGAACGTTTATGAATATAAAAATACAGAATTTTCGAATTATCATTTGATAATTTTGTGGAAGTAGCGAAGCAGCTTGTACTGAGAAGATTAGCTATTAAACTTGCTTGTTAGGTAGTTAAAGGTAGAAGTCTTACAGGTAAGATGTATAATACCGAAACTCACAAGCAGGTATTTGTCAAAAATCGATAAAGCAGAGTTTGTGGCTTAAATCCAGCAAAATCTAGCTCCTAATCTTTGGCAAGAGCAAAGTGACCTGACAAACAGCCAAACCTCCACTGCACCTGCCCTGAAGCAAAGATCAGCCTGAGGAAGACTCAGCCTTCCTCCCAAGGCCCCAGCTCACAACCACCAGGACGGGTGGGCTCTAATTAGAGCACGAATGAGAGAAGGCAGGGAATGGGCAGGTGAGGTGTGGATTTGTGGTATCAACGTGTATTTAAACCTGGACCTTGTCTTGAGCAGGTGCACAGGGTTTGCAGGAGATATCCCCTGGTTTGGAGGATGTATTGCCCTGTCAGGTAATGCTAATTCCCAGGACAGTTTGTCCTGGCCAAAATCAGGAGCCTGGTTCTTGCTGGTTTCTTAATCAATTGGTTCTGTTCTATTGGGTCTTCATAATACCTAAGTCCCTCTTTACTGAGTTTTAATAATATAAATCTTATCTCCATGGCTTTAACCTAGAAACTAAATTCCTGTGTATTTTGTTAATTGGTCCTTCCTTACAAGTTACACTCCTGTGTGTTCTGGCACAAGTTGTTTCTCTACTTGTACAAAACTGCTAAATAAGCTGCAAATATTTCTGTTCTCCCATTCACCTGTTGAAGCACATTTTATGTTCCCAAAATTCTGAATTTTCACGTGCATGTACATTTCTCATATCAGCAGCCTCCCATCCTCCTCCTGCAGCCGGGAAGTCCAAATCTCCTTTGGGCCTTCCGAGCCCTTGAGCCCAGGGTGAGGGGTCCCCCCGTGCTGAGCTGTGCTGGGGCTGTTTCTGTGCTCAGGGACACTTGGGATGGGCCACTTGGCCCCCAGTGGTGCTTCTTCCCACTCCTCAGGCAGGGCCCCATGTCCTGGTTGGATGGTGTGAACAGCAAAGTCCCAAGGCAGGGTCTGTGCCAGCCCAGCTTCCAGTGGGAGAGATTTCACAGGAGACAGGATTCTGGCCACAGGCTGCTCTAAATACACATCCCTTATCTCCAGCCTGCACTAGGTGGAGAATTGCCAGGGGAAGGAATTCCAAAGATCAATTCCAAGGGAGATAATTGAATATCTGCCCTGGATCTGGCTCTTATTCTTGCCAGAGCCAATGGCAAAAGCCCCACCTGTGGCCTCTTGGTTTCTGTCAGCAGCTTCCAAAGGTGTTTCTTTATTTCCCCATTCATTCTTTCTACCTGACCTGAGCTCTGGGGGTGCCAGGGGTTGTGGAGGTCCCATTGTGTTCCTAAAGCTGCCAGAACCCCCTGAAGGATCTTTCCTGTAAAATGAGTTCCCCTATTGTAGTTTATTGCTTCCACAATCCTTTCTCTTGGAATTATTTGTTTCAGAAATAGCTTTCTAAGTGATCCAGTGATTACTGCAGAAGTCAGAATTGCCTTTGGCCCCCTGTTGGGTGACATGGTGTCAGCAGGAGATATTTCAGCCTTCCTGCTCAGGGCATTTCAGTCCCAGGCTCTCACAGGCACACACAGCTCTGCCGGTTGAGCTGACCATGTGGGGGGTAACCTGTGCTTTGTCTGATTCCCTTTCCTAAATAACAGCGTCTTGTAACTCTTTTCCCTTCTGCTGCCCTTGGAGCCCCATCCAGAAACACCTTTTCTCCCTGAGGCCAGGGAATGTCTCATCAATCTCTCCCAGCCTGGCTCTGGAGCTCTGTCACCTCAGTGCAGTCATGGGTTTCTCCCCAGCCCCTGTGCAGGCTGTTCCAACAGGAGGCTGGGTTAAACCCTTCCCCTGTCCTCACTTCTAAATCCTCCTGTGCCACTGAACAAGTTTCCTGCTGGAATAACCCAGCCCTGCTCTTTTGGTTCTCAAAGCCTGAACTTGATGCCAGACTTGGACAACAGGAGATCCTTGTGCTGTCAGTTTTCAGGCCTCAGGTCCCATTCAAGCTGTGGCTGCACAATTCTGCAGACAGTGGGGCCACTCTGGCCACTGGGTTAAACATTTTAGCACAAGAATTCCTTTGGCCTGGCCCTGTTTAACACTCACATACAATTCCAGTTCATTTTCTGAGTCTGGAGGAGCCATGGCTGGGGCATCAATAATTTTGGGGGTTTTTTACATTTCTCAAGTCTTGTTCCCTTTCCCATGTTCAAACCATAACACCGAGTTTGTCTGGGGTTAAAAAGTCATCCAATGTTTTAGCTGGAGCAGAGAATCCTCAATCCAGGTCCTGCAATTCCCAATTGTGAAAAACGAGGTTCACTTTTTGGTAATTTTAAAAAACTATGTTTAATAAAATAATTAAGACAATTAGGAGATAAAAAAAGCCAAGTACGGCCAGCCGGGTGACTCGGCATTCAGCCAAGTCCACACTTTGCTTTCTCAGAGACACTCGTTAAATACCCTTCCCGTTATATCGATATATGAATATTCATAAAATTCCATAAACTAGTTTCCATATTCCAGGAGCTGTTTTGCATGGCCCCTCCTTGGGTCCGCCTTTTTAGAGCATGCGTGTTTCGTGGCTGTGTCCTTTTTATCGCGTCCAGCTTGGGCCTTGGTCCGTGCTTTCTGCAGGTGGGAGATGCTGATAGTTGGTGTATCAATAGCAGGGTCCTCTTTATATGTTCATTGGATGTTATCCCAACCAAACAGACAGTTTAAGCATACTTACATCAACTACTCCCATTGTATCTAATCTTCTTTTACCAATAGCAGAAATAAACTTATATCCTATATCCTTACTATGTTATTAATCATATAGCACACATCTTGCGAAAAGCCAATTTTATAATACACACATATAACACTCCCTTGCAATAGGGTTTTGCTTTTAGACACCACTCGTGCTGTGTAGTGACATCCGTGGACGGCAGGGACAAGGAACTCTGCAGAGCTGAGATATTCTAGAAACACGTGGCTTTATTACAAGGGTGGTGGGTAAAGAGGGCTTTGCCTTCAGCCACCAGCCTGGGCTGGAGGGAAGCCCCGAGAGAGAGAGAGGGGAGAGAGAGGGTAGAAGAGAGCTCAGGGGTAGAAGTGAGGTAAGAGTGGGGGAAGGGATAAGACAGCAGGGATAAGAGAGAGGGGGCAAGAGCGTGGGGGGAAAGAGCAAGAGAGCAAGAGCAAGAGAGAGGGCACCTTGTTACAATCCATTCTCTCTCTTTTTGTGTTGAATATTCTAATTCACAGTGACCAACCGGTGCAAGATCCAAAACCTACAAACTTTGCATGCAGCCTATGAGAACTACTATATTACCATGTCATTTTATATTCTAAACTCTAAAGACTACTTTTCTTATCTGCTTTTGCCCTGATCCCTTGCAGAGTGGAAAGGCTGCATTCCTGAGTCCTTTTGTTTCTGCCCTTCAACCCATCTCCAGCTAATCACCGTTTTCCTGCCTCCCGTGCCTACATGTCAAAGCTGGCTTTCATTTCTATTGCACTCACAGGTTTTTCATCTGCAGTATTTCTTGCCAGACAATCATATCCATAAGTCCTTCCTGTCCCATCTTTCCCAACAGTGCTGGTTACTTCAGAGTAATTTGGAGAGGCTGGGAATCTAATTTTCCTCTTTCCCTGGGGCTGCCCACACTTGTGGGTTCACTTCAGCACAGGCCTTGCCAGACATTTGACACAGAGGTACAAGAGAACTGGCCTCTGTATCACCTTTTACAATATTAATTTGCATTCCCAATTTAGCCATCAAAGGCCTTCCCAGTAAATTACAATCACAATTAGGAGCAAATAAAACTTCCTGCATTTCAAACCCATCCCTGGCATCTGCTAATAGTGGTTGAATAAAACACCCCCCCCCTCATCTTTCCCACTTGTCCCCTGGATAATCAAAGACATTTTTGGCATTTTCCCCCCTTAGGTCTGAGATTGAGAGTGGGTGGAGAGGCCCCTGTGTGTATGAGGAAAGGCCTGGTGTGGATGCAGCCCCAGGCTGAATGTTGTCAAGGGCTCCAGTGTGGTGGGTCCCTGGTGTAATGGGAGCTGTGGCAGCCCTAGGAATCCATGTCCGTGCAGGGCTGGACTTGCTCCTGCTGAGGGTGCTGCTGTGTGTGCTTGCAGTGTCCCTGTGGGCTGCAGATGGATCCCTGCTTCCTTGGCAGGGGCTGTTTGGGTGGGCTCTCCCCTGCCGAGGAGGGCAATGCCTGTGCCAGGTGCTTGTGGCCGAGCCCGTCCCCTCGGTGCTGGGGCCCCCTTGGGCCCTGGGCTTCATCCCTCAGGGGCTGTGGAAACTCTGCCATGGCCTTTGCCTTCAGCTTGGCCTTTTCCTGCTCCCTTCTTGCCTTCACCTGCTGTGCCTTTGTGCCCAAGTGCTGCAGGGGCTTCTTGTGCCCCTCGTGCAGCCCCCCTGAGTGCCTGTGGGTGCTCATCCTCTGACAGCTGCTGAGCTTTCTGCACAATCATTCCTTTCTGCAGGGCCCAAACAAGATCCTTCAAAGATGATCTGGATCCTTGCAGGGATAATGCACATTTCCCAGCTCTTCCTTCCTTCCTTCCTTCCTTCCTTGGCGCTGGTGCTTGTGCTGGCCGTGCCCTGCAGAGCCCGTATCCCAGAGCCGGTGCCTGTGGTGCCGCAGTGTCCAAAGGCGGCTCCCCCGGCGGGCAGGGCCGGCAGCTCCACGGGGCCGGGCAGCGGCCGGGGCGTCCCGCAGCCTCCTGGGGGCCGGGGGCCAGTGCCGGCCCTGCCCGGGGGGTGGTGGGGTCAGGCAGCGCCCGGCGCTGAGCCCCGGCTGCCCCACAGCCCGGCCCGGCCCCGCAGCTCCCCACAGGCCCCCAGCCCGTGCTCCCGGTGCCGCCCCTCTGCGCCCGCTCCTGCCGCTCCCCAGCACAGAGAAACCCCCTGGGATCCTGACCTCCTTGTTTGCCTCTCCTGCCAACCGGGGCTACAAACCATCTGCATCAGCTCCCAGAGTTTGAGCATTACACCCTGCTTGAAAACGTCCCAGTCCTCAGTATTTTTCTCTTCCTGCTCTTTTCCATCATCCTCTTTCTCACCACAGAGATTCCTCCTGCTGCCTCTTGCCTTAACTGTAATCCTGCACCCTCCCCTTCCCCCTCACCCTTCCCAGCACACCAACACCATCCATCCCCTGCTGTCTAAATCCCTTCTGGACTTCCCTTCTTGCCCCTCTGGCTGTCCATGTCCTTAATTACCTCTGGGAGAATGATGCCTTGGGAAGGCTGGCCTGAAACAGAGACTGGACAGAGCTAGAGAATAAAGCAGATATTTATTGAAAGCTCTTTAGGGCAGACCTTGGGCAGGGCAGGAGCTTGACCAGGGCTACACTCAAGGTGGACTTGAAATGGTCTCCTCATGGACGACTGGTCACGAAGTCCTAAACTTTGCTGTTTTGGTCCATTTGCATGTTGGAGCCCAGTTGTCCAGCCCCAGGCTCAGGTGGTGAGGTGTCATCCTTGTTGTTTCTCTCTTCAGTCCCCCCGCGCTGTCGTGGCGGGAGCGGCTGCAGTGGGGAGCGAGTGCGGGCAGGAGCGGCCGAGAGCCCAGCGCTGCCCCAGCCCGAGCTGCCCCAGCTCCATCCGTGCCCCTCCGGTGGGATGCTGTGGGTTTGGGGGGGAAGAAGGAGCTGGCAGTGGGTGCTGGGCCTGGGGCAGGAGGGGAAGGGAAGGAGAAGCAGGGTTGAAGAACAAAATGTTCAAAGGATGCTCATGGGAGGAGAAGGTGGGATTGTGCAGGAGAAAGAGGAATAGTAGGAGGAAATGGAGTGTTAGAAGGAGTAGGGACACAGGAGGAGGAGGAGCAGGAGGAGGAGGCAGCAGAAGGTTCCACCCCTCCCTGTACCTGCAGCCTCCCCCCAGCCCCAGGAGTGTTGCCCCCCCCACATGCAGCAGGTGACCAGGAGGAGGATCCACGATTTTCGTGGGGGTGAATCTTGATGTTTCTCAGCTTTATTGGGCTAAATGTTGATGCTTTGGTTTTTTGCAAGGGGCTGAATCTTTATATTTTAGAAGCGGTTTTGGTTGAGTCTTGGTGTTTGGGTAGTTTTTTTACCTGTGTCTTGATGTTTGGAGGACTTTTGGGCTGAATCTTGGTGTTTTGGAGGTTTTCACAGACACAAGGTGCCCACTGACTTCTTGAGAATAACTTGGGGAAGGAGGAACCCCCATTCTAAGGTGCTCTCCATTTGTTTTTTCCCCAAACCAGGATTTTTCATTGCCAAGGAGTGCCCAGATGGAGGAGGAGGAAAAGCCCTGGAGATCCCGCAGGAGGAGGGGCTGCAAACCCAGCCCAGGGAGCTGCGAGGAGGAAAGAGCCGCCCTGTGCCAGGAGGGCGGCCGGAGATCCAGCCAGAGCTCAGAGCTGGTGGAGAAGCCTCATGGAGGGGAGAAGCCCCACAAGTGCCTGGAATGTGGGAAGGGTTTCAGCTGGAGCTCTGACCTGGTCCGGCACCAGAAGATTCACAGTGGGGAACGGCCCTATGAGTGTGGGGAGTGTGGGAAGTGTTTCAGCCAGAGCTCCCACCTGATCCAGCACCAGAAGATCCACACTGGTGAACGGCCCTTTGAGTGTGGGAAATGTGGGAAGAGGTTCAGTAGCTGCACCAACCTTATGCGCCACCAGGTAGTCCATACTGGGGAACGGCCCTATGAGTGTGGGGAATGTGGGAAGAGCTTTGGATGGAGCTCGGAGCTGAGAAAGCACCAGCGTGTCCACACTGGGGAGAGGCCCTACGAGTGTCCTGAGTGTGGGAAGAGGTTTCAGACCAGCTCTGATCTCCTCAAACATCAGCGGATTCACACTGGGGAGAGGCCCTACGAGTGTTCTGAGTGTGGGAAGAGGTGTCAGACCAGCTCTGATCTCCTCAAACATCAGCGGATTCACACAGAGGAGAGGCCCTTCCGCTGCCCCGACTGTGGGAAGGGCTTCAAGCGCAACTCACACCTCACTGTGCACCGGCGCATCCACACCGGGGAGAGGCCCTACGAGTGTCCTGAGTGTGGGAAGGGCTTCTCCATGAGCTCTAACTTGACCAGACACCAGCAGAGGCACCATAAGGGAAGCCCCGCGAGTGCCCCGAGTGCGGGAAGAGCTTCGTGCGCTGCTCCAGCTCCATCCCCCATGGGAGGATCGGCGTTGGATGGTCCCCAGTGACCCCGTTGGGCAGAGCCCTGGTGATCCGTGGTCCTGGTGATCCGTGTTGGGAAGACACCTGGCTGGGGGGGCTGCACTGGTTCCTGTCTCCCTGTGGGCACCTGGATGAACACAGGGACAGGAACATCCATTGGGACACAGACGGACATTGGGAATTCCTTGGGGGGAGCAGACTTGTTGTCTTTCAACCCCAGAAAATCTTTTGTGTTCAATTCTGTCTTCTGGGGGTATGGGGAGACAGATGTAGTGCTAAGGGCAATCCTGCCCCTATATATTGCAGCTGTGTTAATTACTGAAGAGTGAGAACAGCCTTGCCCTCACAGCTATGGGTGTGATACAAAAGTGAGTGAGTTGGTAGAGAGTCAGTTGGCATCTCCTGGCCGTGCTGTGAGGAGGAAGGGACAGGAGGCTGGGCAAGGGACAGATAAGGTGAGCCACTGCATGAGGGACAGACAGGGTTAAGTGGCTTTTCTAGGGACAGGAAGCAGTGAGCTGGAACTGCCAAAGAAAGAGAGAAGAAGGAGAAAAAGAGCCTGAGCTGTGTGGAGCTGCCTGGAGGATTGCTACATAGAAAAGGTGTGAGGAACTTCTAGATAACAAGGTGCTGATACTTGAAGGCCTCTGAAGTTTTGTTGAAGCACTCTGAGTTCATGGCCGTCTCAACTCCAACATGGGGGCATCAATAAATACTGGATAGTCTTGGAGGTGTTTTCCAACCTCAGGGATTCCATGATTTTGATTTCCTATTGCCCAAGAGTGTCTTCCACAGCCAAGTGGTGATGATCTGGGGCAAAGACCGAGATTTTGGAGATTGCAGTGGAAACCCCTCCAAAAATGGTACTTCCCTCCCATCTAAGCATGTGGATCCTCAGCTGGCACAGACAGGGAAATCCTTTTCTTTTGGCCTTCATTTGCTTTTCATTTCTCTTCATTTAAAATATCCAACACTGTGGTAAAAATAAGGACATCGAACTAAGACATGGTTGGGATGACAGGGGACATAGACATGGAGAGTGACATGGGGACACATGGATATTTGGGGGGTACATGGTCATTCATGGGGACACGGGGGGAACACGGGTACAGATGAGGACGTGGGGGACAATGACAGGGATGGAAACATTGTGGGGAGACAGCCACGGGTGAGGACAGGGTGGGACATGGCCAGTGACATGTGGGGCCATGGCCATGGCCGGTGCCATGGGGGGAACTTGCAGGGGCTGTGGGGGATGCTGGGTTTGAGGGAGCTGAGGGTTCCTGGGAGGGTCTTGGGGCTTGCTGAGGGCTTTGGGGACCCCAGGCCCAGCGGCTCTGGCTGTGCTGGGAGACCCTGGGGGAGGTTCTGGGGCAGCTGCTCCAGCTGCTCCCCGAGACCAGGGCAAACTTCAAAGCTTTATTGGGAACACTGGGAGCAGCTGGGTGGGGACAGAGTGACAGCGGGGCTGGGGGGACACACGAGGCCCCCAAAATCATCTCGGGGACGGAGCGGGGAGTCCCGGCCGGGCCCAAGGCCATGGGGAGGGGCTGCGGCCGCCGGCGGCTCAGGAGCTCTGTGGGCAGAGAAAAGGGGGTGACACTGGGCTGGGGGGCCCCGGGGGGGCACACACGCTCTGGGGGAGGGGGGACACGACCCCCGGGACCCCCCCTCACCTTCTTGCACAGGCAGAGGCCCAGCCCCAGCGCCAGGAAGACGAAGCCCAACACGAAGCCCCCGATCCCCGTCAGCTTCTTGGGGGGTGCGGGGGGGCGCAGGATCCGGGAAACAGTGGCGGCTGCCGGGAAGGGACTGGGATGGAATGTGACAGGCTGGGATGGACTGGGACAGACTGGAACACCAGGATATACCAGGGCTGGGACCCAGCGGGACCAGAATTGGGGCACAAGGGATCATACTGGGATTTATTGGGACCGCACTGAGGACTACTGGGAACATGCTGAGAGCAACTTGGTGCTGTTGGCATATACTGGGCATGATTGGGATTGTACTGGGAGTGACTGGAATCATACTGGGAGTGACTGGAACCGTAACAGTGGTGAAAGGGCGCAGTTGGAAAGATGCAGGGGGCAGCTGGGATCATACTGGGATCGTACTGGGACTGACAAGGTCACACTTGGAGTGACTGGAATAATACTGGGAGGATCTGGGCATGGCAGGGATCATACAGGGAGTGACAGGGATCAAACCAGACTCATACTGGGAATGCCTGGAAGTTACTGGGATCATACTGGGGGTGACTGGACTCATTTTGGGATCATGCTTGGTGCAACTGGGACCACAATGGGGCCAAATGGCATCCTAGAGGGAGTGACTGGGAGTGAGTGGGTTCATACTGGAAGTGTCTGGGGCCATACTGGACTCCTACTGGGAGGGATTGAGAGTGAAAGGAACCATACAGGGCATGACTGGGAGGAGCTGGGACCATGTTGGGGACAACTGGGATCTTATTGGGAGTGACTGGGACCATGAAAGCTTGAATGGAGTTTCTATCCTGAGACATTCCCGGGGTGCAGCGGCAGCTCCACATCCCCAGCCTGGGGGGTCGGAGCAGGGGAACCTCTGGCAGCCCCTTCAGGGCACAGCCGAGGGCTGGGGGATCCTCCCCCACTGCATTTTCTCTCCCCAGTTCAGATCATCCCCTCCCATTCAAATCCTCTCCATTCACATTTTCTCCCCACAATAAGACTTTCCTTGCCCCAATTAAACTTTTCTCCCCAATTGGGCTCCGAGTCCCCTCCCCATCCCCGGCTTCTTCCAGGTTTCTGTTGGATTTTCCTGTAGCTTTCCTGAAGAAAACTCTTCCTTTTGGGGCGATGGCTGAGGGTCCCCTCGGGGTCCACCCCCTTTCCAGTCCCTTTTTCCAGCTCTTTTCCTCAGCTGACCCAAACCTGTGGATTTTGGGGGGCGGGAGGGGTCGCTCTGCTCGGGGGTCTCGGAGGTGCCGCCAGGGAGGCCCCGAGGCCCCAGCGCGGTTCCCTCCGGCCCCTTGGAGCATTTGGAATCTCCAAGTCTCAGCCCTGGCTGTCTGTGGGATTCAATCCCCCTGCAGGGTTTTCCCCCAGAGCGGGTTTATTTCCAGAGGGGTTTGTGGTTTCCCTTGGAGCCGGGGCCTGACGGCACCGGAGCGGCCGCGGGTGCCGGGGCAGGAAGGGCTGTGGGACGGCTCCTCCTGCAAACCTCCGGGAGGGGGACAAGGGCTGGGGGGAAATAGACAATAAACAGAGAGACATTGCTGCAGAAGGGCCTCATATTGCCTAAACTAAAGTGTCCAGTACCAAGTAACACCTTGAGGTTATGGAAATCCCAGAGCCCAAGTTGGAGTCCCCCGTTTGAAGCTGAAGGAGGAGCTCCACTTGTGATTCTGCTTCATAACGACGAATGTGAAAATTCACCACAATTCCCGGTTCCCTCCCTCCTCTGCCCAGCGGTGCAGGGAGAAGGGATGGGAGTTACGGTCAGTTTGTGCCGCTGCTTCCCCCTTTAGGGACAGGAAGCCTTGCCCTGCTGTGGCGTGGGATCTGTCCATGGGGTCAGACCCTGCCCTGTCCAGCGGGGTCCCTCCCCAGCCGTGCGGTCACTCCTCGGCCCGGCCCTGAGGCGCGGGGCAGTCCCGGGGCAGCCGCGCTGCGGCCCCGTCAGCGGCACCGCCGGTTCGTGCCGGGCAGGAGCGGCAGAAGGAGCCGGGCGGCGGCGGGGGCTCAATCCCGCCCGGAGGAAGAAGAGGAAGAGGAAGGAGCCGGGGCCGCCTGCGGTGTCCGATCCCCGGGGAGCAGCGGGGAGGCCTCGGGGAGCGGCGGCGGGCGGGGCCCTGTTGGAGCCGCCCCGAGGGGTTTGTGCCGCCCCGGGTCCATGGAGGAGTCGCTCGGCGAGACGGGGGAGGTGGGAATGAAAGGAGAGGCTAAAATAGAAGTGACTCACATGCAATCAACGGGCTGCACCAAGTGCATCTCTCCTGCTCGTGTCTGAAGCAGCTGCACCGAAGCACGGGCAGAGGGTGAATGCAATAAAATACAGAGAATAGAGTAAAATAGAATAAAAAACTACACTGGGGGCTCCCTGGCGCCCGGTGTCACTGAAGAGCCGCTCTGTGGGATGGGCACTGCCGGGTGTGAGCAGAAGGGCAGCGCCAAGGCGGGTGCAAGGTGTGAATAGAATTGAACATGGAGAATAGAATAAAATACAAGAAAAGAACCGCACCGAGGGTTCCGCGCCGCCCGTGTCATGGAAGAACTGCACCGAGAGTGGCGAGAAGCAGCAGCAGTAGAGAATAGAATAAAAAATAACAGAAACCGCACTGGCAGTGGCCGCTCCCCGACACTAAAAGAGCAGAACCGAGGGCTGGTCGGGGCAGCACCGAGGGGTCTGTTGCCTCCTCCGAGGTGTGGCAGCCTGGTTCAGGAACGGCACGGCGACCACCTCAGGTCACTCGGGCCAAGAGCTCACAGACACCAATATGGTGGACGGCAAATGGTGTTTATTCATGAGTTACATGGCAATATATAACCTGTGTTTGTGTCATCACTTCCTTCTGCTTATGGAACTGGCCTAACTATTGGCTGACATAACATAACAGACAGCAACACTTATGGGGGAAGGGTAGCCCTGTCTTACCGTACAGCGCGATATCTTCCGTTCGCTCGTCCCTGTCTACCGCAGTCTTGTGGCGGTGCGTGTCCTCCAACGCTCGGCCAGCCCCGACACGCCCCCACAGGATCTATAGTCAGTGGGATCTTAGTGCTGACCAGCCCTGCCGTGTTGCGATGGTAGAGGAAGAAAGACAGGACCCTCAAAGGCTTAACTAGAACTTAGGTTTATTGGGCAGGAGGGAGGGAGCCCTCACCCTAAGACCAGTGCCTCAGAGAGACCCTGAATCTCAAGGGGGAGAGGGTTTTATACAGTGGGTGGAACTCAGGGTGGGTAGACATACAACCAATGGGGTATAACTGGGGAGTGTCTGCTGACATAACATGCATTGGCATCAATCAATGAACAGGAGGTAGGAGGGGAAAGCTTGCAACCCAGCCAGTCACCAGAGATCTCCCATCGAAGCTTCTGGACCTGGGGGACAGGTCCTGGAGTGACTGACAGGGCAGGAGGGTTTCCTAACATGTGATGGACAGGTACCCAAGAAGGGAAAGGCAAACCAATGAGGGGCTGTATCTGGGGAAGGCTGGGGGAGAAGCTTACAACTTGTAACAAAAGGGGAACTAAAACTAGAACTGCACTGAACCGGGGTACAAAGAACAAGTGTCTTACAATAAAACTCATTATGAAAGTCACACCACCACAGGGTCTCGGCCGCCCGGTGTCACTGAAGGAGCCACAGCGAGGGACGGGCGGGGCGCGACCCCATCGAACCCCTCCAGCTCCGTGACGAGCGGTGACCCCGCGGGACCGCGCCGGGGCCGGGCGGAGGCGGCAGCCGGAGCTGGGGAAGCGGCTTTGAGCGGCGGAGACGAGCGGGGTGTTCCCAACCAGCTCCGCTCAGCCCTCGGGCACTGGGCTGGGGTTGCCACGAACTTTTCAACCCCGGCCGCGGGTCCCTCTGCCGCCTCCTCAGGCCCCAGAGCCCAGAAACCCCGGGAAATCAATCCCAGGCACTAAAAACCCTTCTCGTGCACAGTGAGGGCCATGGAGGGTCCTTATGAACTCCCATCCCCTCAGTCCCCCCGGGCACCGCGGGGCATTAGCGCAGCTCCCGCGGCTGTCCCGGCACCGGCTGCTGCCACAGGGCACGGGCTTGTCACACTTGGGTATTAAACAAATTTGGGGAGGAGGAGGACAGCCTCAGAACCCAGGGCTTTGCCCTTGGGAACTTGGAGCTGCACGAGGGGGATAAAGGATTCCCTGCACACACCGATGGCCCCGGCAGCGGCTCTGCCCCACCAAGAACGGGGCTGTGTTTGGGAGAGGTGGGATGGCTGGGATGGGCTCTGCAATGAGACAGCCACATGTTGGCATGAAGAGCTTGGGGCGATGGGGTTACTGAGGAGCTTTTGGGGCACCTTCCAGTCCTGAGAGATGAGTTACTGGGAGGGGGGAGACACCTGGCTCTGACACTGGAGTGGGGCCCGTATTAGGGAAGGATGTATGTTGGGGTCAGATTTCTTTCTTTTTTACTTACAGAATTCTTTCCCACGAGTTTCTAGAAGACTAATTACTGGGTACTTATGGGTACTTAAACTAACTTCTGGGTACAGAGCAGAGGGGCCAAAGGAGAGCAGTTGTAGCACCTGGCTACACTTCTTTTTTTTCTCTGGGAGATTCTCTCGAGGGGGAAGATCCTGCGAGTTTTGGGGCAGGAAAGGGACGGGGGCTGGGGGCAGCTACGCTGTCTCTTGCTCTCGGCTTTCGGAGAGAGGACGGCCAGGCTGCTGCTTGCTGCGGGAGGAGTTCACTGTAACCACCAAGTCTGGTCCTGGGAAATCTACCACCATCTGCTGGTGTGCCCAGGAATTCTGAGCTCACCTCCTCCTGTCCTGCTGGAGCTGGGCCAGCCCTGCCCCTCCATTGCTGCTTCTTCAGCGCTGCTTTGAGGCTTTTCTGTACACTGTGGGCTGGCACTGCCTGCCTGCTGAGACCTTCTGCATCTTCAGCCACAGCTCCGCAGTTCCTGATCCATCCCTTCCATCCCTTCAGCCACAGCTCCGCAGTTTCTGATCCATCCCTTCCATCCCTTCAGCCACAGCTCCGCAGTTTCTGATCCATCCCTTCCATCCCTTCAGCCACAGCTCCGCAGTTTCTGATCCCTCCCTTCCATTCCTTCAGCCACAGCTCCGCAGTTTCTGATCCATCCCTTCCATCCCTTCCCGGCTCGGACAAAGCCGCCATTCCCGCGCGCTCCCCGAGCCCGCCCCACAGCGCCCCCTGCAGCCGCGGGGGGATCATCGCACCTGCCCCGCCCACCGGGAGCCACCAGCGCCCCTGCTGGCCGTGCCCGGAACTGCACCAAAGGGGAAAGTGCCGCGCTCAGGGAAGCTGTTCCTGGGTTCTGCTTCTGTTTATTGTTAATGCTGTGCTTGGTGTTGTTTGTTTGCCTGGTTATACACACCAGTAGAGAACTGTTATTCCTATCCACTTACCTCTGCATGAGAGCCCCTTTATTTCAAAATTATAAATTATGAATTAAATTTTAATTAAATTATAATTTGGAGGAAGAGGGTTTGACTTCTCAATTCCAAGGGAGGCTCTGGCTTTCCCTGGAAAACACCTGTCTTTCAAACTGAGACAACACCATTCTCTGAGTTAGTTTTAATATAAAAGTTAGTTATAATAGTTATACTATAAAAGCAATTTAGCATTGTGCAGTCTCTGTTTTAATATTTCGCTAAGGCCTAGGACATAAAATCATTTATTGCAGTGCCATTTCTGTAGACTATACAGTGCACACATAAACTGATAGGTTATGTTTCATCAAAAAGCAGCTGAAAGGAATTATAAATTGTACTGTATCAAAATCATTGTGATCAATATGCAAAAGTTGATACATGAATGCGAAAGCCAGTATTTTGTCATTTATGTTGTCATTTCTATTGTAATTTATTACCCGGGTTGGCTTCCTCTCCTGCAAGGCACTGAAGGGGGCTCATTCACCCCCTGCCCCCACGTCTCTGAGTGTCCCCAAGTTTCCCTAAGCATCCTTGAGTGCCCCCAAGTGTCACCATTGATGTCACTCTAAGAATTCTCATCAGGATTTGGGATAGTTTCAGTCAAAATTCCCCAAATTTGTTTCAGACACCACATGGGGATGGGACAAATGCCACCAGCGATGTCCCCGATGGCGTCACCACCCCGATGACGGGATGTCGCTGTGCCCGCAGCAGCCTCGGGATGTCCTCGATGGCTCTTTGGCACCGCTCGGCCACCGGGGCCATCGTGTGTCGGGTTTTTGGGGTGTCCTCACTGAAGACAAGGGCGATGGGCAGTTGTAAAAGCAAAGTCCTTTATTGCACGGCTAAATCAGCCTCATGGAGGCAGAGGTTGTCACAGCTCAAGCCAGTAAAGTCCCCATGGACCCAGCAGAAGGGGCAGCATCTTATCAGCAGCAGTGTGCAGGAAGCCTTCTAACAGAGTGTTTCATAAAGAACATCAAGTTTCATAACACAAAGAACATAAAGTTTCTGATACAGTCTACCACTTGGCCAGCGTGTAATGAGCCCCCTGAAGATGTATCAAGCCTGAGGGTTGGCCTGAAACCTCCCAGAGTGGCTTCATAATATTTGCAAGAGGGCTCTTGCATTGGGAATATCTGGGCTTTGAAATATTGGAAAACAGGAAACTGATCTGTTAGCAAGAGCTGTGGGGTGGGTGGGAGCAGCAGGATGAGCTCTGCTGGCAGCTCTTGGCTTTCCTGGGAAGAGGAAGGGGCTGGATCCAGCTCCATGGATTGCTCAGGCAGTGACTCCTGCTGGGATGAGAGAGGGTCACAGTGTCATCCTGTCCCTGTCCCCATCCCACAGGATGGACCTGGCTGGAGCCCATGGAGAGCAGGAGCTGCTCCAGAATCCCACCTGATCCCACCTCAATCCTGCTCCATCCATCCCAACTGATTGCACCCCATCCATCCTGTCCCAATCCCTCTCTGGAATCCCAACCTGATCCCACTCAATCTATCCCAACTGATCCCCCACTGGAATCCTGCCCTGATCCAGAATCCCACCTGATTCCACCCCGTCCCTCCTGCCCCAGTCCTGCTCCATTCCATCCCACCTGATTCTTGTCTAGAATCCAGCCCTGTTCCTGCTCCATCCATCCCACACCAATCCTGCCCCATCTATCCCACCAGATCCCGCTCCAGAATCCAGCCCCAATCCCACTCTCCAATTCCATCTGATCCTGCTCTGGACCCCTGCTCTGATCCACAATCCCTCCCTGATCCCAGTCTGTCCATCCTGCCACAGTCTCCCTCTGGAATCCCACCCTGATCCTGCTCCACACCTGCAGTCAAGCCGTTGGCTCACACATCTTTTCCTGCAGAAAGAGAAGATCCATGAGATTCCAGCACAGATCACACACCAGGATTAACCCCAGGATCCATCCTGGGATCTGCACAGAGGGGATCCAGAGCTGGATCCACCACTGGGACTCACTGGCTGCCATGTTGTATCCATCCCTGTCCCTCCTCCCTGGGGAAAAACAGTGGGATCAGCGTCAGTGGCACAGGATTCCTGGAACGGTGCCGGGTGGATCCGTGCCCCTTCCCGACCCCCATCCCGTGTGTTACCGGATTGGAGCTTCCAGACAATGAATCCAATGAGGACAGTGAGGATGAGGATGGCAGCGATGATGGACACAGTGACCACCACGGTGAGATTCCCACCAGATGTCGGCTCTGGGAAATGCGGGATGGTGAGGAGGGGAAGGGGAACCCCCATCTGGGAATTCCCAATTCCCACATTGCCAGCCTCACCCCAAGCGAAGATCCCGGGCTCCAGCATTCCGGGATGCTCCACCTGGCACCGGTACTGCTCCCGCTCCTCCGGCAGCGCCTCGATCCTGGCCCAGGTGTGGAAGGTGCCGTCGCTGTTGGGAACGATCCCGCCCCACTCCGTCTCCTGATCCCACATTTCATCCCCCTTCATCCAGTTGACTGCGATGGTCCTGGGGTAGAATCCGTAGGCGTGGCAGGACAAGATCAGCGTCCCGTGTTCCTCTTTTCTGGACACATGGACACCAGGGGGCTCTGGAATGGGATAATGGTGAGGTGCATCCATGGAATTCCATGGGAATGGGATAACGGTGAGATCTGCCCATGGAATTCCCACTGGAATGGGATGGGGGTGAGATCTGCCCATGGAATTCCCACTGGAATGGGATGATGATGACATCTACCCATGGAATTCCATGGGAACGGGATGGGAGTGACATCTACCCATGGAATTCCAACAGAAATTACTGTGTTCTCCAATCCTCCATTCCCAAATCCCAAATTCCCACCCACCTTTGCGCTCCAGCTCCTTCTGCCCGTATCTGACGTATTTCCGGAGCCATTCAGGGCACTCGTGCTTCAGGTAATTCATCTGTATCTCAGCCATGGTCCCGTCCTGTTCCCAGCGCCTCCTGGTGATCTCAGCAGCGCCGTCGGCCACCACGAATCTCCCGGATCTCAGATCAAAGGAGATGAAATCCCGCCCGTCATAGGCAATCCGGTAGGATCCACGGACGCTTCCGTCAGACAGGAGGTCACAGCCCTTAAGCCGCTGTATGGTGTGGAAACCTGGGGGGATTGTACCCACAGAGACCCCTGGAATTGTGTCCCAGCCCCACAGAGCCCCATTCCAGCCCTATGGAGACCCAGAGTCTGATGGAGACCCACAGAACCTCATCCCAGCCCCTTGGACCTCATGGATGCATATCCCAACCCCACGGGATGGAACCCCAGGGATCCCAACCTGGCCCCACAGATCCCATCTCAGCCCCATGGATCCATGTCCAAAGCCCATGGATCACAGGAAATCCCATATCATCCTAATGGATCCCCATCTCAGCCCCTTAGAGCCCTGTGAATCCACATCCGAGACCTACAGATCCCATCCCAGCCCCACAGATCCCCCCACTCACGCCTGCTCTGGTTGTACCGGTCCCGCGCTGTCTCCAGGTCCACAGCAGCCACATGCTGGTTCCCCACATTGATCTGGGTGTTCCTATCCCAATATTCCAGCTCAGCTCCATCCTTCATCCACTGTGTCAGTGGCTCCTCCCGGCCCCGCTCGCTGTCGTAGCGTGTGATGGGGATCCCATCCACAAACCCCATTTCCATGTACTGGGGGATCCCCAGGGAGGGCTCTGACACCACCATATTCAGGTAACGCAGGGAGTGGAGAACTGGGGGGACACAGAGATTTGGGGGGTCATTGAGGGGTCAGGGATCAATGAAAGGGGAAACTGGGAGAGGGGATGCAGGGGGAGATTGGTACAGGTTAAGGAGGTGCAGGGGATTCCCTGTGCTCAGAGATGGAAATTCAGGGGGGTCCCAGTGCCCAGAATCCCCCCAGGGACCCTCCATGAGCCCCGGGGACCCTCCCAGGCCCCCTGGGACCCCCATGCACAGGGTGCAGAACTGGGGGGATGCAGAGATTGGGGGGTCTGGGGGCGTCCAAGGGTCAGGAAGCAGAACCGGGAGAGCCGGGAAGGGTGCAAGGTTCAAGGAAGGGACTGGGAGAGGCGGGATGGGGGATCCAGGGGGTCCCTGTGCCCAGGAAAGGGGGGTCCGGGCGTCCCCGGTGTTGAGGGAAGTGGGGTCTGGGAGCTGGGAAAGGCAGGAATGGGGGTCCAGGGGGTCCCTGGGTCAGGGAAAGGGGGGTCTGGGGCTGGGAGAGGCGGCGGATCCCGGAGGCGCAGCCTGGGCAACGGGAAAGAGAAAGAGACCGAGGGAACGCGCTGGGGGAGGGGACGGGGGAAAGGGGGAATTCCAGGGAATTCATCTGGATCCCATTGGATCCCCCTGAGACCCCCCCGAGACCCCTGGGACGGCCGGGACCCTCCGGGACCCCGTTTGGGAAGCGGCGGGAGCGGAAAACGGGGGGACACGGAAAGTTGGGGGATCTGGGGGGTGCAAAGGTGAAGGAAAAGGGCGGGTCTGGGGTCTGGGAAAAGCGGGATGCCCGAAAAGGGGGTGCAGGGGGGTCCCAGAACACTGACGGGGGTCCGGGGGGTCCCGGTGCCCGATAAGGGGGTACAGGGGGGTCCCGGTGCTGGGGAAGGGGATGGAGGGGGGTCACAGGACCCAAACTGGGGGTCAAGGGGTGTTCCTGTGCCCGGGAATGGATGTTCACGGTGGTCTCGGTGCCCAGGAGTTGCAGTTAAGGGCGGTCCCGGTTTTGGGGTTCCCACTCACCTCTCGTGGCGCCCCCAGGGTCCCCCAGGAGCCCCAAGAGCGCCCCCAGACCCAGCGCTGGAGCCATCGCGCTGCTCCGCTGCGGCCCCGCCCCCAGAGCCGCCTCCCGCCCCGCCATTGGCGCCGCTATTTCACACTCGCCAATTGCGGCCCGGGGTTTGAGTGACGTCACCGGTCGCCGGGCAGATCCCGATCTCGCGGGTTGGGACGCGGAAGCGGAAGAGACCGAGGGAGGGGACGGGGAATCCCAGAGAATTCGTCTGGATCCCTCTGGATCCCCGCTGGACCCCCCTGGAGCCCTCTGAGAAACACCTGGGACCCCCTGGGACCCCCTTAAAAGCGCCGGGAGTGGAGAACTGGGGGGGACACGGAAATTTGAGAGATCTTGGGGTGCAAAGGTGAAAGAAAAAGGCGGGTCTGGGGTCTGGGAAGGGCGGGAGGCCCGGGAAGGGCTGAAGGGGATCCCGGTGCCGGATAACGGGATGCAGCGGGTCCCGGTGCCCGGGAAATGGGGTTCAGGGGCGTCCCTTCCCGGATTCTGGGGTTCCAGGGATCCCGGCACCTGAAAATGGAGGTTCAGGGGGGTCCCGGCGCCCCGAAATGAACGTTCAGGGGGTCTCTGTGCCCAGGAAGGGGGTTCGCCCAGAAATGGAAGTGCGGTGGGGTCCCCGTGCCCGGGAATGGCGGGTCAGGGGGGTCCCGGGGCCGGGGGCAGTCACTGATCCCCGGGCGGGTCCCGGTGCCGCAGCTTGGGAGACGCGAAAGTGACCGGGGGGAGCGCGGGGAGGGGACAGAGGAAACCCTGGGAATTCCCCTGAATCCCCCCGGGACCTCCCAGGACCCCCCACAGGACGCGCAGGGGGTGGATGCAGAGATTGGGGGGTCTGGGGGTCCCCGGTTTTGAGGGCAGTGGGGTCTGGGAGCTGGGAAAGGCAGAAATGGGGGTCCAGGGGGTCCCTGGGTCAGGGAAAGGGGGGTCTGGGGCTGGGAGAGGCGAGCGGATCCCGGGGACGCAGTTTGGGGAAAGTGAGACGGGAGGAAAGGGGAATTCCAGGGAATTCATCTGGATCCCACTGGATCTCCGCTGGGACCCCCTGGGACCCCCTGGAACCCCCTTCCAGGAAGCGCCGGGAATGGAGAACTGGGGGGACGGAGAAATTTGGGGGATCTGGGGGTCCAAAAGCCGAGGAAAAGGCGGGTCTGGGCTCTGGGAAATGCGGGATGGCCGCGGAGGGGCTGCAGGGGGGTCCCAGAGCACTGACGGGGGTGCGGGGGGGTCCCGGTCCCGGATAACGGGGTGCAGGGGGGTCCCGGTGCTGGAGAAGGGAGGACAGGGGAGTCCCCGTGCCCGGGAATGGGGGTTCAGGGGGAGTTTCCCTCCCGGAATTGGGGGTTCAAGGGGGTCCTGGTGCCCAGGAATGGGGGTTCAGGGGGATCTCGGTGCCCAACAAGGGGGTGCAGGGGGGTCCCGGTGCTGGGGAAGGGGATGGAGGGGGACCCCAGGACCCAAAATGGGGCTCAGGGCGTTCCCGTGCCCGGATAAGGCGGTTCAGGGGGGTCCCGGTCTCGGGCAGTCCCACTCCCGTCGCCCCCCGGCTCCCCCAGGAGCCCCAGGAGCCCCCCAGCCCCAGCGCTGGAGCCATCGCAGCCGCCCCCGATCGCGGCTCCGGCGCAGTTTGGGAGACGCCAAAGTGCCCGAGGGAGCGCGGGGGGAGGGAAAAGGGGAATTCCAGGGAACTGCCCGGGATCCCCTCCTGGAACCCCTCGGGATCCCTCAGGGATCCATCTGGGACCCTCCAGGGCCGCGCCCTGCGGGACCCCCGCGCTCCTCTCGCCCTCTCTCCTCTCCCTTTCCTTCGGGTTGTGATCAATACATATTATAGGATTGGCTTTGGGCAAATATTAAAGTGAATAACTCTATGGGTTATGTTGGAAATTCGTGCTGTATTAATAGAGTCTCTTTTTGTAGTGTGTTTGTCGTGGTTTGAAAGCAAAATGAGTGAGAGGGTCCAAGTCAGAAATACAATTTAATAACAAGAAAGGTAAAAAAGGTAAAATAAAAAAAAATAAAATAAATGCAATAATACAAAAGACCACGGACAGAGTCAGAATACAACCTGAGCAGGATGGTGGGAGCAGTCCAGGTGAAGTGCTCTTCCTGAAGCAGTGATCCTGTAGAAAGGTCTGGGAGCTCTGGTCCTCTGGGAATCCAGTGGGTCAGGGCTGCTTGTACTGTCCCAAACCCCAGATTCTCTCCAGGTGGGAATGCTTGGCTCCTCCCCCTGGGCATTGGGAGCATCTCCCAATGGGATGAGGAGTCGTGCAGTGGCTCCTTGATGGCCCATTAAACAGAGAGAGCTCCTGGAGGGAGTTCCCTGTGAGTCCTGGGCAAGGCATTGATGGGCCATGAGCAGAAGAGCCCAAAGGAGGGGCCTGGGAAAACACTGCCCCACCTGGTTTAACAGTTCATGGAGATCGTGATAGAATAAATACTTTGTTTACATCCTACACTGCAACCCAGGACAGTACCTAATTGGCTAAAAACAGAATAAAAATGCACGATTTTAGGAACGCATACACAAGACTCACAGAAACACCGACTTTGACCCACGTCATGGGTCACCAACATGCGGGAGCTCAGGACCTCTGGACAACCAACCAATATGATTTGGCAGAAGCTGTTTACTGTTTACATTAAATTATATTTGTACATTCTAAAATGAATGTTAACACCACCACATGTTATTTGATTGGTGCCTCCATCTTGTCCATGCCTCCAGCACACACCTTTGAGTGAATATCATTGGTTACAGTCCATGGCTTCACTGGGCCATCCGGTGGCCCTGATGTCCCCTCCCCATGTCCCTCTTGTCACAGCTGTCCCTCAGGTAGCACAGTCCAGCCCCGCCAGTGACACCGGACCCTCGGCCACCAGTGACACCCCAGGTGGGTCCTTGTCGCCTCCCTGTCACCCCCCCGGGCTGCACAGAGGGACCCTTGGGGACATGGAGCTGAGATGTCCCCAAGACCCTCTTGTGTCCCCATGTCCCTCAGGAACCTTTGGGGACACAGATCCAAGATGTCCCCAAGGCCCTCCTGTGTCCCCATGTCCCTCCCATGTTCCTCAGGGACACTGGGACCCTGTGGGGACACAGATCCAGGTGTCCCCAAGACCCTTTTCTGTCCCCAAGGGACACTGGGGACACAGATCTGGGTGCTCCCATGTCCCTCTTGTGTCCCCGTGTCCCTTCTCCCTTCCTTGGGAACATGGATCCAGCTGTCCCTATATCCCTCCTGAGTCCCCAGGGGACATTGGGGACCATTGGGGACACGGATCCAGATGCCCCCAAGACCCTTTTCTGTCCCCAAGGGACACCAGAGACCACTGGGGACACAGATCTGGAGTGTCCCTGTGTGAAAAACGAGGTTCACTTTCTTGGTAAATTTTAAGAAAGTAGGTCTAATAAAAAATAAGACAATTAGGAGACAGAAAAAACAAAGTAGGGCCAGCTGGGTGACTTGGCATTCAGCCCAGTCAACACCTTGCTATTTCAGAGGCTTCTTTAAATACCCTTTCTATTGCATCTGTCTGTTGAATTCCACAAACTAGTTTCCATATTCCAGGAACTGTTTAGCATGGCCCCTGCTTGGGTTCACCTCTTTAGAGCATGTGTGTTTCTGGGCTGTGTCTTCATTATGACCTCCAGCTTGGGCCTTAGTCCCCACCTCCCACAGGTGTTGATAGTTGGCACGTCAGCAGCAGGGGCCCCATCACATGTTTGCTGGATGTTATCCCAACCAAACAGGCCGTCCAGTTACAGGCACAATTCCATATCAGCCATCCCACTACCATATTTAAGTTTTGCTAACAGCAGAAATAAAAACTATATCCTTACAGCAAAGTTGTTATACATATAGCATTCACCTTAATATTTGCAAGAAGCCAACTTTATAATATACATTTATAACATACTACATTAATACAATATAACTTTCTAACATAACACATATAGTATTTATTTCAATATTTGTGAAAAAGCCAATCATATAATATGTATTTATAACAATCCTCCCTCTTTCTTTTTATAACTCATTTGGCATGAACAATATTCCTTGTTTTCTGGTCTTCATTATTTGCTCATTTTTTTCACAGATCAATTTTGCTTTTTTAAAGGAGTCTTCTATATTGTTTTGTTTCTTTAGTACCATGATCTTTTGTGCTGTTCCAGATGTAGTCAATTTTGGGTCTGTGGGCATTGTTACTACTTGCAGGCCTTGAACTACATTTGTGATCAGCCAAATAAAATGGGATCAAACAAGGGAGAAATATCAGAACAGCAGTAGCACATAAAAGCAAAAATCTTAGCTTTCTCTGCCATTTTATTCCCAATAGTTATCCCATCAGCTGGTTTTTAGCATTGATTCCCACTTTTGAACCAGTACATGAGCTATTTTTCTGATATCATTGACCATATCCAGGATGGCACCCCATTGTCATCTATTTTCAAACAATCTGATGTATTAAATTTTCCACAAACACCCCCTTCTTCAGTTAGTAAGTAATCTAAAGCTAACCTATTTTGATATCCTGCGGCCCTTGTTTGGTGTTGTTGACTTGATATTAATTCCAACGCCAGAACAGTTTTGTTTGTTATTATTTCTACAACAGCCTGGAGTCTTATGATGCGGTTCAGCACATAAATTGGGGTCTGATGTCCCCAGCTCCCATCCTGTGCCCAGGTGGCTGGCCCATATGTTTCCAATATGCGTTCAGGGGGCCATTCATCATCCCCCCATTTCTGGAATCCTCCAATTACATCCCTTTTATTTCTTTTTAAGTCCTCATAAACTGGTATCCCTAATTGATCTCCCTTTGATCCTGGTAAAAGAAAGAATCCTGGTTGTATAGTTCCCAAAGTGCAGCTCCCTTTCCACCTAGAGGGGAGTCTTGGGTGTGCTCTCTTTCCACATATCCAAAATAAGCCATCTGGTGCTTTCCAGTAATCATTTCCCTGTCAATTTATATTCTCCCAAAATTTAGATATTTCTGAGATCCCAAAATAAGGATTTTTTTCCTCTATCATTACATCAAAAAATTCCAACTTTGTTATTATATCTACAATTCCCCTCTTTCATTTTGTTTTGAGTCCAATACCAAGTTGGTTCCTCTGGGATTCACCATGTGAAAGTTCTATTGCTAAGTTTATAACTTTTACAGGGATTATTTCCTACTGCTTTAATGAAATTTTTCCCAGTGCTCCAGACATTCTTCCCCTATTGCTGTTGAGCTTAAAATCCACCCTTCTGGCTGGTTTTCCCCTTTTGTATTTGTCTGGTTCCACTTAAGGAGTTCAACCGGGCCTGAGCTACTGCCTTTCCATGGCCATTCCTCTGACACCAAAGCCCCTCCACAGACCCAGCAGTCGGTTATGTTGAGTTCCTCACTTATCCTTTCCCCCAATTCCACAAACAGATTTTTCCCCAGTCTCAAGGTATCTTTTTCTTTTCCTAGTTGCTGCTCCAGTTTTGTATACAAACCTTGTAGTGAAATTTGCAGAGTTAGATTGCTGTGCTGGCTTTGTCTTTCTGCTTGCCAGTTGCTCGTTTACCAAATCCTGGATTTTATTCCCAATTGTATATGTGAAACAAATCCATCTCTCCCCTTTTGGACATTCAGTTCCCAGCCTGTTACCGCTTGTTCCCAAGTTTTCTGCAGTCCAATATTTTTTCCCATTGTGCACACAATTACCAACTTGGATGGGTTATAACAGTGGCTGTTGACATGAGTGTGAGGGATAAAAAAGAAACCTCTGTGTCTTTCCATGTACAGCTTTCGGTAACACCTGTGACATGACTTTGCTGGTGTCCTGTAAGGGAAAAGACAGAAAATGAGTGACAGGAAAAGGAATAACAGAGGTCCTGTATGGCTTATCCCCCCTCCTCCCAGGCCTGTGGGGTTGTATCCACAGCAGGAGTAGATGATCTTCTTGGTGGCCAGTACAGCGGCCACCCGGTCTTGTCCTCTATTTCAACTGTCAATTGTCAATTCCTCTTTGTTAATTTCCAGGCAAAACGTTTGTGACACTTTTTAACTGTAGTTTTCCCACTGTTCCTCAGGTATTTCCCACTCAACAGGCACTAGTAATTCCCATTCACAGACCAAAATTACCATTTCAACCGTTCTTATTTCTTACCAGGGTAGGGAATAGATTTGGCACTTGACACTTCATACAATAAGAGTGTCACTTTAGTGAATTACAGTAGCAATTTTTTTATAATTTAAACATTTACATTTAACCCAGCTAGCATATCTGTTATTGTGATGAATCAGACAGGGTATATGGTATGACCCTGATGGAGGTTTTAATTCCTCTTTTCCTTTGTGTAAGTCACAGACTAAGGCCAAAATACGAGAATGCTCTGACTGAAACAGTCTTGCTCCTCTTTTTGTTTGAAGTGGAAGCATTCCTCCCCAAGGAGGGTGTCAGAGGTGTCTCAGAACTTGTCCAGGCTGCACTTGAAACCACTGATAGAAGCTTGGCCTTATTTCCCAGTTAGGTTTGATTCTTTGTACCTCCCTTGGATCATTCGGGTCCTCCCAGTTCATCACCCCCCAGTCCCCACTGAAGAGTCAATTTGGTGTCCCCTGGTTTGGATGTTACAGTCCATTCCTTCGGTTCCTCCAGGGGTCCTTTGGTGCTGCTGGCTGGATCCCCCCTCGTTCCCTGCTCCGGGTCACAGCCTCAGGCTCAGCAATGCCTGGAAAGGACCTTCCCATCCTGGAGTTAAAGATTGTTCTTTCCATGTTTTCACCAGTACACACTCCCCTGGATGGATGTTGTGGATTTTAAAGTCTAAAGGTGTGGTTTGTGGGATTATCCCTTTTAACTGTAAATTTTCAAGGGTTTTTGCAATTGTGTTGACATATTTCTTAACACCCATTTCCCCGAGGTCAGAGGTGGCTGTGTCATGTTGGGTGGTCAGAAAGGGTAACCCAAACATCATCTCATGAGGTGACACTCCCAGGTCTGGCCTGGGTTGGGTCTGAACCCTCAATAAAGCCAAAGGTTGGCATTTTACCCACAACATTTGGGTTTCAATTATTAATTTAGTTAAAGTTCTCTTTAAAGTTTGGTTCATTGCCTCTACCCAGCCTGAACTCTGTGGGTGCCATGGGATGTGTAATTCCCATTTTATCCCCAAGCCTTGAGTTATTTGCTGTAAGATTTTTGACATGAAATGTGTTCCTCTGTCCGAGTCTATCCTATTAACCATTCCATCCCTGGGAATAATTTGTTCCAAAAGGGTTTTACATCCCACATTGGCTGTGGCTCTGACAGTGGGAACAGCCTCCACCCAATGAGTCAGGTGGTCTGTTATCACTAATAAAAACTTCCATCTCTGTACTTGGGGAAGGTCAGTAAAATCTATTTGGACACTTTGAAATGGTCGGAGAGCTAACTCCCCACCTCCTAATGTTGTTTTTCTCATTACCTTTTTATTTACCTTTTGGCAGATTATACATCTTTCAGTTACTTGTTTTGCCAATCCAAAAATCCCAATACACCCATAATTCCTTAGAAAATGATCACACAAAGCTTGGGAACCCCAATGATTTTTTTTGATGCACGTTTTGTAATATTTAACTAGTGAGCAGCTTGTTAAGTAACTGTCTCCCATCAGGAAGTTTCCATTTCCCAGATTCATCTGGCTTTCCTCCTATTTTACTTAATTCCTTTTCTTCTGTTTCACTGAACTTTGGAGTTTCTAATTCTTCCTTATTTGAGGTCAAAATTAACACAACCCTTTGGATCCCCTTCTCTGCTGCATCCTTAGCTCCTTGATCTGCCAAATTATTTCCTGTTATTTCCGAGGTCATTCCCTTTTGATGTCCATTAATTTGCACTACAGCAATCTCCTCAGGCAGTTTTAATGCCTCTGAAACCTCTAAAGTGAGTCCTTCATGTATCAATAATCCCTTTCCCTTTGAATTAAGTAATCCTCTTTCTTCCCAAATTTTTCCAAAGGTGTGTTCTACCCCAAAAGCATACCTTGAATCAGTATATATGGTTCCTTTCTCACTGGCTAAATATTCCAGTGACCTTTTTAGAGCTTTTAGTTTACAAGTTTGAGCGGACAAGTTTGAAGGTAATTTTCCTTTTTCCAGGGTTTGCATGTTTTTCCCATCCACCAAAGCAGACCCTGACATCCTTTTTCCTTGTAAACACCTGAAAGAATCATCCACATATATTGTTTCCCCTCTGAAACGGCTTGCTCTTTGAGATCCTCTCATACTTTAGTTTGGTATTGGATAATTTCTAAACAATTATGTGTTAGGTTACTTTTTGGTTCTCCATACAAAAATTGAGCTGGATTTAAACTTTTGTTTACTTCTAATGTCAAGCCATCACTGTCTATCAGGATTGCTTCCTATTTCAGCACCCCAGACTCTGTTACCCGTTTTTCAGCTCTCTGGTTTAACACATTTGGGCTGCATGAGGTGCACACACAATTA
Organism: Zosterops lateralis; assembly: GCF_965231275.1. NCBI lineage: Eukaryota > Metazoa > Chordata > Aves > Passeriformes > Zosteropidae > Zosterops > Zosterops lateralis. The sequence goes on from NW_028154524.1 coordinate 61,626, forward strand.
GTTCACCCCCAGGAGTGCTTGGGGCTCTCTTCTACCAGAACTGCAGCAGCTGCTGTGGCTTGAACACACTCTGGGCAGCCGTGGCTCCCTGGGCCCAACACCTTTGATCAATGAGCTGTTGGTCTCTTCCCTCCTCCCCACTCCTGAGCCACAACTCCATGAGCTGCTCCACTTTCCACAGTCACAAACAGATGAAAGGGTTTTTCTAATGAGGGTAAGCTCAAGGCTGGCACTGAGGCCAGTTTTGACTTCAGTCCTTCTAATTTATCATCATCTTCCTTGGTCCACTTTATGTTATCTCCCTCTGTCAATTTTCCATATAAAAATGTGACTGCCTGTGTATAGCCTTCAATCCATAATCTACAATATCCCAATAATCCGAGTAGATTTCTGATTTCCTTCTTTGAAGAGGGAGGGGGGAAAGATAAAGTTCCTGCAATTCTCTCGGGGTTTAGCTTTTGGCTGCCCTTGCTTATTAAGTGCCCGAGATATTTCACTTCAGATTCTACAAATTGCAGTTTCCCCTTTGATACTCTGAGTCCTTTTCCCCCCAGAAAATTCAGAAGTTTTATGGCAGCCTCCCCAACTTCACCTTCAGCTTCCCCTGATAATGAGGGATCACCCGCATATTGTATAACTTGTATTCCGGGAGGAGCGGGGAAAGTTTGCCCAAAGCCCGCGCTGCCCGTCCCGCAGGCCCTTCCCGTGGCCGAGCTGTGGCTCCGCGGGCTCGGGATTTGGCCTTTCAAAGGAAACCGGCCCCGCCCAGCGGGAGCGGCGGTTCCCAAGGCAACGGTGCCCAGCGCGGGGGGTGCTGGGATTGCCGGAGAGGGCGGGGCGGGGGCGGGGATTGGCCCGGGGCTGAGTCCTCCAGGCGTGGGGGGGCGTAGGCGGGAGCTGCTGCCGGAACCACCGAGAGGACGAGCGGCGGCCGAGCCTGAGCACGGAGTCTCTGCGCATGCTCCCGGCACGGGCGGAGCGGCCGGGCCGGGGCCGGCCGGAGCAGCCCCGGGACAAGCGGTCAGGGGATGGGCGGCCCGAGCGGCCGGGACGGGACGGGACGGGCCGGGCCGGGCGGGGTTTGTGGCGGAGCTGCCGCGGGCCGTGCGGCCGGGATTGGGGCGGGCAGATCCCCCGGCATGTCCGGGGCAGCGATCGCAGACTGCGCGGTCGGGGCTGGGGCCGGCGCAGGGGGAGCCCCGGGCGGAGCGGCCACCGGTGCGGCCGATACAAACGGCGGGGCGGCCGCCGGCACCGGGGCTGGGGCGGGCGGTGGGGCCGGGGAGGGCGGGGCGGCTTCTAAGCCCAAATTTCTTGGTGTTTTTTAAATACGTTTTTTCTCCAATCCTCAATTCGGCAGGTTCTAGGCCCAAAGTTCCTGTTTTGGTTCCCCCCCCTGCAAACCCTCAATTCGGCAGGTTCTAAGCCCGAATTTCCTGGCTTTGGGTTTGTTTTTTTTTTTCGCAGACCCTCAATTCAGCAGGTTTTAAGCCCAAATTTGTTGTTTTGTTTTGTTTTTGTTTTTTTTTCCCAAAACCCTCAGTTCAGCAGCTTCTTAGCCCGAATTTTTTTTTTTTTTTTTTTTTCCAAACCCTCAATTTGGCAGCTTCTAAGCACAAATTTCTTGTTTTATTTTGGTTTTTTGTTTGTTTGTTTGGGTTTTTTTGTTTTTTTTTTCAAACCTCAGTTCAGCAACTTCTAAGCCCAAGTTTCTTGGGTTTTTTGGGGTTAGTTTTAAACCCTCAACCTGGCTAAAAAAAAATATTTAGGGCCCCTCCTCCTTTTTATCCTGTTTCTCAGTGGGTTGTACTGGCAAACCCCCAGCTCCCTTCCTTCAGAGGGGCCCAGCCCCTTTCTTTGGGGCCCCGTCCCCACCCCGGGGTCTCTCTCAGTCCTTTCATCTCTGGCTTCGCCTCCGTCCTGGCTCCTCTCTGGCCAAAGGACAGACACGCAGCTCAGGGAGCTCCAGACTGGCTTTGTAGAGCTGGGAACCCCAGTCCACGTCTCAAACTCACATCTCACACCCCGTAACCTGCTCCCCTAAGAAATACTCACAGTCCTTTCTTCTTTCTTAGGTCTTTGTGCACAAGATTTTTATGGAGCAAAAATACCACGGCTTCTTCCAGAGCTTCTTTATCCCTTTTTTTCCTTTTGCTTTATTGTCTCCCCCTTGCCCTGGGGGTATTTAACCTGTGATCTCCAATCTACACCAGAGGAAGCAGAGCAAGGCTGCTAAAATCAGCTGGGCCCCTCCTGCTCTGGATCCCCTGGGGCGTCAGAGACGAGGTAAATATCCTGAACTGAGCCCCCAAATTGTGAAAAACATGGCTCAGTTTTGTTAAAATTTTAAAAGTGTAATAATAAAAAATAGGACAATAAGAGGCATATGAAGCAAAAGAGATTACAGACGTTTGGGTACCTGGCATCCCACACCAAGGCACACAGGCTAACAAAGGATCTTTCCTTTCAATATCATAGGTTATTGCATATTCATAAATTTTGGACATGATTTAAACCCTTCTTTGGACTTTAGTTAAAAAGGTTTAATTGTAATTTCTCTTCCCCCACCATTCTTTCTTGCAAATAAATCTTTCCAGTGGCTCCACAAAGTAGCAAATCCCTTAATAAGGAGGCAGTAAATTCTTCCTTCTGGAGTTCTTTGGTGTCATTGTTGTTATCTCTATGAAGATAGGATGATGTGAGGAATTTTTTAATTGCCTCTGCCACTTTTCTTTAAATTATTTACAAAAAGCATCTGCTATAGCCTAAAAACTGTATTTATTGCACTACTGAAAGAGACTATATTAATACAGCATAACTTTCTAACATAACAGATATAGTATTCATTTTAATATTTGCAAAAGCCAGTCATACAATATGCATTTATAACATCCAGAGTGTCCCCAGAGTGTCCCCGAGGCGTCCCTGCCGTGTCCCCAGCGATCATGGATGGCTGCAAGGTGTGACAATCCTAGTGTGGGGTGGTGGGAGGAGAAAGGGGGGAACACGGGGGGTTCTGGGGGCCCTAGGGGAGATTTTGAGGGGTCCCAGGTGGGGTTTTGGGGGGGTGTCCCAGGAGGGGTTGTTTGGTTCTGGGTGTTCAGGGGGTCCTGGGTGGGATTTGGGAGGTTGCAGGTGGAGTTTTGGGGGTCCTGTGGGTGTTTGGGGGGCCCTATTGGGGTTTGGGGGAATTTGAGGGGTCCCAGGTGGGGTTTGGAGGGTTGTTTGGGGGGTCCCAGGTGGGTTTGGAAGTGTCGCAGGTGGGGTTGGGGAGGCCCTGAGGGAGTTTGGGGGGTGTCCCAGGAGGGGTTTTGGGTGTGCCAGGCAGAATTGTTTTGTTCTGGGGGTTCGGGGGGTCCCAGGTGGGGTTGGGAGGGTCCTGGAGGGGTTTGGGGGATTCCAAGAGGGGTTTTGGGTGTCAGGGGGTCCTGGGAGGACTGGGGGCAAGGGGGACAGTGGGGGGGTTGCAGGAGAGGACAGCAGGGGGTGGCAGGGGTTGGCAGAGGGGACAAGAAGGTGGCAAAGGGACAGAGGGGACAGCTGAGCCCTCCAGGGAGGGCACAGGGGCCACCCCAGGAGGCCACAAAGTCCCTGTCACCTCCCCGTCGCCTCACCAGGATTTGGAGGGTCTGGTGGCTGTTGTGGCTGATGTGGGCGAGCTGGCGACCCTCATGACCGTGCCATGGGACAGGAGCCCATTCGTGTACCCAGAGTCCCTCCGCATAACCCTGAGGAAATTCATCTGGCACCTCCGGGACGCCCTGGAGCGCAGTGATGTCACCTCCCAGGCCATGGCCGCCCTCGTGACAACCCCGGGGGCCACCTGGGACGATGTGAGAGCCGTGGCCAGAGCCTGGCAGGAGTCGAGGTTTCTGGTCTGGGAGAGCTCAATGTGGCTGTTGGAGGAGGCCATGGATCTCCTCCGTACCTGGGAGGACGGGGACACCTCCGAGGCCACCGCCCAGGCTGGGGACCTGCAGGACGAGACTGCCGGCTGGAGGAGAGTTAAGAACATTCTGTCAGACACGACCCGGCAGCCATCAATGGCCTGGGAGCTGGCCTCGTTTCTACACGCACAGGGCCCGGGTGGTGGAGGTGGTCAAGGCCATGGTGACTCTCAGCCAGTCGGGGGTGGCCACCGAGAGGAGACAGCGGGCAGAGGCAACCTGGGCGCTGGTGGGGTGCTTGGTGGATCTGTCTTCCAGAGCCTTCAAGTCCCTCTGGATGCTGCAGCAGCGGCTGGGAAACATCAAATTGGCCCTGAAGGAAAAGGAGGCGTCCGCTGATGTCCACGAGGACTTAGTGGCTGTGGCGGTCAAGGTCGAGTGGCTGTGGGAGGGCAGCACCTGCCTGGACATGGATCACCTGATGGGGACACTTGGGGACATCCACAACCTCCTCTCGAGTCCCTGTGGTGGCTCTGGTGGCCCCATTAGCCCTGGTGGCCCCGTTAGCCCTGGTGGCCCCGGTGGCCGCTCGGTGGCCAAGCGGTGCCAAGAAACCATCGGGGACACTCCGGGGCCGTGCACAGAACAGCGCACAGCGCCGTCGTGTGGCAAAACATGTAATGGCAGCTCAGTGACGGGAACACCTGAACAACCTGAGGGTACCTGGGGAAAACCCGAGCCAGGGGCAGTTTGTGACACCACCAGCCATCGCCCAAGCCACCCCGACTTATTACGCCCAGGGACACGATGTGAACTGGCAACTTCCAAATTGATATATTCTTTTAAATCCTGTTGCCATGAATGCCTTCCCGTAGCAGTTACTGGTGTTTCAAAGCAAAGACAAGACTTTCTAATTGTAGGCCAGAACAGTAACAGAGATCTTGGGCTTTCAGTTATTCCAACTGTCATTTCAGCAAATTGTAACAAAGAGCTGAGGGTTTTAGCTCTTGCTCACAAGGCTCCAGTGGTAATTCAACCAAAAACACCAATAGCTATTGCTATTGCATGGCCAATGAATATAAATAAGGGAGCTGGATACAGAGAAACACCTTCTGAGGGCTTTAGCCCAGCACCTAATGTCCGCTGGGTAAAACATGTCACCAATGAAGAGCCAGAGCTGGAGTGCAGTCTGACATACGGTGATAAAACAGTTAAGATTACAGGCATGCTGGACACAGGGGCACATGTCACTGCAATTTCTCGTTTGTTTTGGCCGAGAGATTGGAATCTGGTGCCACCTGAGTGTCTTCTCAGAGGGTTTGGAGGAGCTACAGCATGTAAGCAAAGTGAATCCATGATTACTGTCACAGGTCCTGAAGGAAAGACAGCAGACATCCGTCCCTACGTGGTGGAGGATTACTTAACAGTATGGGGGAGAGACGTGTTGTCCCAGTGGAGAACAAAGATGGAAGTGGATTCTTAATTGAAACCACAGCGATGCCTGCCACTCATCATTAGGTTACTGTTATTAAGTTATCATGGAAAACCAATCAGCCCATTTGGATAGATCAGTGGCCTCTTGAACAGAAAAAAATTGAATGCAGTCAAAAAATTAGTGAGCAAACAGGTACAAAAAGGCCTCATCAAACCCACAAATAGTGCCTGGAATTCCCCAGTGTTTGTTATTCACAAGAAGACTTCTCTGATTCCTGGAGATTGCTTCATGACTTGAGGAACAAAGTGATAGAAGACATGAGGCATTTACAACCTGGATTTCTTTCTCTTTCACTGATCCCCAGAGACTGGCCCCTTGTTGTCATTGACTTAAAAGATTGTTTTTTCAACACTCCACTGCATCCAGAGGATGTTCCTCGATTTGTCTTTTTGGTTCCAGCCATCAATAGAGGAGAACCACTGCAAAGGTACCACTGGACGGTTTTACCACAAAGAGATGCAAAGGAGCTGCAGCCGCTCCGGCCCCGCCAAACCCGAGAACGGCCCCGCGGCCGGTCCCAGCGAACCCCTGAGGGGCCCCTTCCATCCTGCTGGTGACTTACCTGGGCTCGTAGGGACCCCCTGGCACTGACAGGTGCGCGGCCCCAGGGTGCCACTGGCGGGGTCCCTGTGGCCCCCCCACAGCAGGAGTCATGAGCTGTGGGGGCGGGTGACCCCTGAGCATGGCCAAAGAGGCTTTCAGCACCCCCACCATCCGCGTGAGCCTGCCATGGGGAGCAGCCCTGCCGAGGTTCCGGCTTCTTTTCAGCCTCTGCCAGCACCGGGATTGGAGCACGGGAGACTCAGTTTTGGTGTTTGGGCTCAGGATTTTATTAATTCTTATCTGCATTACAGCCTCACAGGCCGTGAGTTCTGCACACTAACACACTAAACACAAAATGGAGAGTCTATCTCTACCCGCTGTTTCCAAGGACAAATCATCCAGTGAAAAAGTGACACTCAAATTATTTCTATTTCTGGCCCAATGACCCATCCCCTGAGGTCTGCAATGCGGACTTTATGAACCAATCAAAGAAACCACCCAAACCCATGAAGAAGAAGGTGAAGAAGAAGTTGTGTTTCTGCAGGTGCAGGACCCAGGTGGATTCCAGTGGAGAACGTGAAGCCAAATCAAGCACAGGAACACGCTGACAACCCCAAGAGCAGAGAAGCAGCACGCAGACGTGAGCTGCACATCTCAGGGTTTTAATCCGGTTGTTTCCTCACCCGAGATTCCAAGGCTGGCTGGTGGTTCGTGTGGGCACGAAGGGAGTGATTTTCCCTCTGGACCTCTGAAGGATTTAGGGTCTGTTGTCTGACTCTGTGTCTCTGTGTTCTGTGCTGAGCTCGGTGCTCGGTGTTCGGCGCGAGAATGTTGAGGAGTCTCAAGGTCTTGGTTTTCTGGTTTCTCGCGTTGTTTATTAGTTCTTATCTTACAATTCTCTGTGTCCGGCCAAGATGTTCACAGCAGCCTGGACACGAGGTGACTCCCCCTTCCCCTGTGTCCGGCCATGATGTCCACTGCAGCTCGGACACAAGGCGACTCCCCTGTGTCCGGCCATGGTGTTCTCAGCAGCTCGGACACAAGGCGACTCCCCTCTGTGATGGGAGGTCGCTACCTCTTATACAGATAACTACGTACCCATTGTTTACAATTCTATGCCAATGTCTATCACCTATACTAACAGGGTCATGTCTACTTTGATCCAATCCACTGAAACTACTTTGTGCCCATGTCACTGCAGAAGATGGATGCCAAGGGAGAAGAAGAAGAACCCAGGGCACCGCCCTAAAACCACCATCTTGTCCCTTTGCATCTACATTCTAAAAATCCATAACTACAAAATCTTCTGCACAGTGATAACTACACTACTCTCTGTCACACATTTGTGACTTGCAATTCTTCTCTGTGTTAGATGTTTTTCACATGGACCAAGATCAAAGACTGTGTCTTCCTGGGCTCTGTGCCAGGCAAACCCCCCTGCACAGACCCCAGACCCTCTTTTTTGGGTCCCAGGCCTCTCTACCGAGGTCTGTGACTTCCCAGGGCACCCAGAGGGATGCCCTGGACTCCAACAGCACAGAGACTGTAGCTGATGGCAGACATCTTTTGTCCCACGTGCCAGATCTGTGAACCCTGGGGTTTGTATCAGTGTAAAAAGTGTGGGAATCGTTGGTATCGTAGAGCTCTGTTGGCACAAGTGTGGTGTACATGGTGTTATGATTTAGAATCCCAAACAAAGCACAAGGCCATTGAATTTTTAGTTGCAGTGGGTCACAATGAAGAAAACAGCCCCCATCTTCCTATTCTTAGGGAGGAATGTAGGAGGGAATTTTTGACATAATCAAAAGAGATTCAGATTTGCTGAGTTGAATGCAAACAAAATAATTAATTGCCTTCTATCTTGCCGGTCCTGGGTGAAAATTGTGGAAGAACCAAAGAAGGGAATGTGCTGAAAGATGTGCTTGGAAATTAAAAATGAAAAAGAAAGTGCCTTAAATCAAACAGTGTGAAGTTAAATCAGGTATCATGTTTATATCTTCCTATTTTGTTTGCCTTCACCAATGCAACCTTACCTGTCGATCAACCAAAGACCAACACTTGGGGATCTGTAATGTTGTAGAATCCCTTTGTTAGAGAATAGTTTAAGGGAAATAAGGGGTTCAATCAAATGTTATGCGTTTTTGCATGCTTGCTTTTAGTAATTTGCTTGCTTTTAGTAATGCAAGTTTGCCAGTTAGTCAACCTAAAACCAATGTCTGGGTGACTTTAGCCAGTGCATCAGGTTTAGATACCGTGTGTCTGTCCAATACAACCCCAGAAAAGCCATTTTCCACCTGTCTAGTTGGTGTGCCAGTGGGTGCTTGGCCAGTTCCAGAGAAAACTGACAGAGCCATTCAAGGTACACTCCCAGGATCATCCACATGGGATTTTTGGTCCCCAGTAGGTGCATGGAACTGGTGGGTTCTTCACCTTCCCGAGGCATCTCGTGAACCTGAAGCATTGGAGATCTTTGGTTCTGTAAACAGGATTTTTTCATGCCAGATTTAACTCTACAGGGAAAGATCAATTTTTGGTTAAGGATGTTTGTCCTTAGCACTCTGTATACAAAAATGAGATTAATAGGTGTAACCATACTTCTTTAGTTCAGTCTGCATTTAATGATAGCCCCTTTCAGTTCCCACAGGGAATGTTTTTCATTTGTGGAAACAGAGCCTGGCCTGCTATTCCAGCACACATCACAGGTGGGCCGTGGAGCTTGGGGAGACTTACTCTGCTAACACCTGATGCACAAATGTTTGCCATCATGAGACAAAAAGGAAACAGGCTTATCCATCAATGCAATTTGGACTGCAAAGGTAATTTTCAGCCTTGGGGTTTTAGAAAAAGGTTCTCAGCATCTCTTTTATTAGCACAACTCAGTTCAACAGTAGCACTAAAGCAACTGGATTGACTGGGGTGTTGGCTGAGTAAGCAATTCAATACCTCCCTTGCATTAAGTGATGTGTTAACAGATGTTAAAGATGGTAGACAGGGTCACAATTGACTTTCCCTCTGTAGCACGTGGACATGGGTGTGAAGATTTTGAAGGGAGGTGTATGGATTTCTCTGGTCTCTCAGAATCTATTCATAAAAGCATACAACTTAAAGAAGGTGTATCAAACATTAGAATTGATGATGGGATTTGGATAGATAGTCTATTAGATAAATGGAATTTAACATGAAGGATGAAAGAGCTTTTGAGAATGGGTCTATACATTTTAATCATCATCATCATAGTTGTGCTGATAATGGTGCCTTGTTTGCTCCAGTGCATTTGACAACTGATCAGTAAAGCAAACAAGAGCGTCTGTATGGCTCAAAGAGAGAGGGGAGATGCTGGCATATAAATCCCCCTGGGCCAAATCCACACAGGCCCTGGAGTGCCCAGAAATGTGAGGACTGAGTTAGAACCTTCAGAGAAACTAAAATACATAAATCCACACACGAGGTAGAAATGAAAGTTTAGTTTTAAATAAATAGAGGATTTTTAAGTGCCTTAGCAAATAAGAGCCTGGATCAGTTAGCAAGAAAAAGACCTAAAGTCTAGTTTAAAGTTCAGCTGCATTGCTTTTTGCAAAGTTAGTTAAATTCTAATCATAACAAAACCAATGTAGCCTTGCTAAACATTCCTGGATAGAACAGACAGAGCTACGTGAGTAGAATTTATATAAGATACTACAAATGTAGTAGCAAGTCAATCTTAGCTCAGGATAGGGCCAACAAGGCAATACAGGACTCTTGTTTCAACCTGTTTGGCCAAAAATAGAATAAAATGCACTGCTTTGAGAATGCTAGCAGGCTCAGGGGAGACCGATCACAAGTGCCACTGTTGTTGTTTCTGTGGCTGCTACTGATAAGACAGTAGATAGATAGATATATAGATATATATAAAAATATATATACGCTGATAAGACTCAGGGGACACAGACTACGGGTGCTGTCACTGCTGCTGTTGCTGCTTCTGCTTGGGACTTAGAAACTTGTAGGAATGCATTTCCACACCCCAGGAAATTATTCTATTTAAGGAAAAAAGTTTTGGTTTACCTTTGAACATAGAAGGAAGCCGAGCTAGAAAGTTCTGTGCCCTTCTCAGGGGCATTGGCCCAGAGCCAGCACAGGGGCACTGGTTGGGCTGTGGAGATGTTTCCCAGGACCTGTGGCTGCTTCTATTGGCAGCAAGGCAAATTGTCCCTCCTTTATCATCTTATACTTGAGAACGAGCTCAGAGGTGCTCAGGTGCTTTTTGAGGTGTCTTAGCCAGGGGTCAGAGGCTTCTCTGACACCTGTGCTTGGCTTTTGTTTCCATACTGTTTGTCATTTTATCTTTTGTAAAATGTTTTGTCTTTTCTTAAAAACTTTTTTTGTTAAAACCTTTGCATTACAAAACACACTTGAAGAGCCGTCTGGCAAATATTATGAAGCCACTCTGGGACGTTTCAGGCCAACCCTCAGGCTTGATACATCTTCAGGGGGCTCATTTCACGCTGGTCTCGTGCCAGTCTGTATCAGAAACTTTATGTTCTTTATTTTATGAAACTTTATATGAGAAGGCTTCCTGCACACTGGTGCTGATAAGACACCACCGCTCCTGCTGGGTCCATGGGGACTTTACTGGCTCGAGCTGTGACAACCTCTGCCTCCATAGGCTGATTTAGCCGTGCAATAAAGGACTTTGCTTTTACAACTGCCCATCGCCCTTGTCTTCAGTGAGGACACCCCAAAAACCCGACACACGATGGCCCCGGTGGCCGAGCGGTGCCAAAGAGCCATCGAGAACATCCCGAGGCTGCTGCGGGCACAGCGACGTCCCGTCATCGGGGCGGTGACGCCATCGGGGAATCGCTGGTGTCACTCGTCCCCTCCCTGTGTGGTGTCTGAAACAAATTTGGGGAATTTTCTGGGAATTTTGACTGAAACTACCCCAAATCCTGATGAGAATTCTTAGGGTGACGTCAGTGGTGACACTTGAGGGCACTCAAAGATGCTTAGAGACACTTGGGGACACTCAGAGACGTGGGGGCAGGGGGTGAATGAGCCCCCTTCAGTGCCTTGCAGGAGAGGAAGCCGACCCGGGTTATAAATTACAGTAGAAATGACAATATAAATTACAATAGAAATGACAACATAAATGACAAAATACTGGCTTTTGCATTTATATATAGACTTTTGCATATTGTTATTGATAACAATGATTTTGATACCCTACAATTTATAATTCCTTTCAGCTCCTTTTTGATGAAACATAACCTATCAGTTTATGTGTGCACTGTATAGTCTACAGAAATGGCACTGCAATAAATGATTTTATGTTGTAGGCCTTAGCAAAATATTAAAACAGAGACTGCACAATGCTGAAATGCTTTTATATTATAACTATTATAACTAACTTTTATATTAAAACTAACTCAGAGAATGGTGTTGTCTCAGTTTGAAAGACAAGTGTTTGCCAGGGAAAGCCAGAGCCTCCCTTGGAATTGAAAAGTCAAACCCTCTTCCTCCGAATTACAATTTAATTCAAATTTAATTCACAATTTATAATTTTGAAATAAAGGGGCTCTCATGCAGAGGTAAGTGGATTGGAATAACAGTTCTTTACTGGTGTGTATAACCAGGCAAACAACACCAAGCACAGCATTAACAATAAACAGAAGCAGAACCCAGGAACAGCTTCCCTGTGCGCGGCACTTTCCCCTTTGGTGCAGTTCCGGGCACGGCCAGCAGGGGCGCTGGTGGCTCCCGGTGGGCGGGGCAGGTGCGATGATCCCCCCGCGGCTGCAGGGGGCGCTGTGGGGCGGGCTCGGGGAGCGCGCGGGAATGGCGGCTTTGTCCGAGCCGGGAAGGGATGGAAGGGATGGATCAGAAACTGCGGAGCTGTGGCTGAAGGGATGGAAGGGATGGATCAGGAACTCCAGAGCTGTGGATGAAGATGCAGAAGGTCTCAGCAGGCAGGAGGTGCAAGCCACCAGCATAGAGAAAAGCCTCAAAGCAGCACTGAAGAAGCAGCAATGGAGGGGCACGGCTGGCCCAGCTCCAGCAGGACAGGAGGAGGTGAGCTCAGAATTCCTGGGCACACGAGCAGATGGTGGTAGATTTCCCAGGACCAGACTTAGTGGCTACAGTGAACTCCTCCCACAGCAAGCAGCAGCCTGGCCGTCCTCTCTCTGAAAGCCGAGAGCAAGAGACGATGTAGCTGCCCCTAGCCCCCATTCTTCTTCTGCCTCAAAACTCGAAGAATCTTCCCCCTTGAGAGAAACTGCCAGAGAAAAAAAAAAGTGTAGCCAGGTGCTACAAGTGCTCTCCTTTGGCCCCTCTGTTCTGCACCCAGAAGTTAAAGTACCCATAAGTACCCAGTAATTAGTCTTCTAGCAACTCATGGGAAAGAATTCTATAAGTAAAAAAAAAAAGAAATCTAAGCCCCAACATACATCCTTCCCTAACAAGGGCCCCACTCCAGTGTCAGAGCCAGGTGTCTCCCCCCTGCCAGTAACTCATCTCTCAGGACTGGAAGGTGCCCCAAAAGCTCCTCAGTAACCCCATCGCCCCAAGCTCTTCATGCCAACATGTGGCTGTCTCATTGCAGAGCCCATCCCAGCCATCCCACCTCTCCCAAACACAGCCCCGTTCTTGGCGGGGCAGAGCCGCTGCCGGGGGCATCGGTGTGTGCAGAGAATCCTTTATCCCCCTCGGGCAGCTCCAAGTTCCCGAGGGCAAAGCCCTGGGTTCTGAGGCTGTCCTCCTCCTCCCCAAATTTGTTTAATACCCAAGTGCGACAAGCCCGTGCCCTGTGGCAGCAGCCGGTGCCGGGACAGCCGCGGGAGCTGCGCTAATGCCCCGCGGTGCCCGGGGGGGACTGAGGGGATGGGAGTTCATAAGGACCCTCCATGGCCCTCACTGTGCACAAGAAGGGTTTTTAGTGCCTGGGATTGATTTCCCGGGGTTTCTGGGCTCCTGGGCCTGAGGAGGTGGTGGAACTGGTGGCCAGGGTTGAAAAGCTCGCGGCGGCCCCAGCCCAGTGCCCGAGGGCTGAGTGGAGCTGGTTGGGAACACCCCGCTCGTCTCCGCCGCTCAAAGCCGCTTCCCCAGCTCCGGCTGCCGCCTCCGCCCGGCCCTGGCGCAGTCCTGCGGGGTCACCACTCGTCACGGAGCTGGAGGGGTTCGATGGGGCCGCGCCCCGCCCGTCCCTCGCTGTGGCTCCTTCAGTGACACCGGGCGGCCGAGACCCTGTGGTGGTGTGACTGTCATAATGAGTTTTATTGTAAGACAGTTGTTCTTTGTACCCTGGTTCAGTGCAGTTCTAGTTTTAGTTCCCCTTTTGTTACAAGTTGTAAGCTTCTCCCCCAGCCTTCCCCAGATACAGCCCCTCATTGGTTTGCCTTTCCCTCCTTGGGTACCTGTCCATCACGTTAGGAAACCCTCCTACCCTGTCAGTCACTCCAGGACCTGTCCCCCAGGTCCAGAAGCTTCAATGGGAGATCTCTGGGGACTGGCTGGGTTGCAAGCTTTTCCCTCCTACCTCGTGTTCATTGATTGATGCCAATGCATGTTATGTCAGCAGACACTCCCCAGTTATACCCCATTGGTTGTATGTCTACCCACCCTGAGTTCCACCCACTGTATAAAACCCTCTGCCCCTTGAGATTCAGGGTCTCTCTGAGGCACTGGTCTTCGGGTGAGGGCTCCCTCCCTCCTGCCCAATAAACCTAAGTTCTAGTTAAGCCTTTGAGGGTCCCGTCTTTCTTCCTCTACCATCGTGGCAGGACTGGTGGGCAGCCAAGATCCCACTGACTATAGATCCTGTGGGGGCGTGTCGGGGCTGGCCGAGCGTTGGAGGACACACACCGCCGCAGATTGGTGCCCAACGTGGGGCTGCCACTTCCTGTCACCGAAGCAGCGTGGGGGCTGACACGGTTGGCCCGTGAATCGACGGACCCCATGCTCCAGGCTTTTTGAGAGACTGTCGCTCCAGCGCGTTCCGGAGCCTTCGGCACTTCACATGCTGCCAGTAGAAGCAGCCCTCTAGTAGGGTGTGCTCCTGACAGAAGAGGAGAGCAGCTTTCCAGCACCAGGGAAGTTCTCCTCGGTGGAGGAGCCCCCCACATGCCGCCTTTCAACCCACGTCACCAGAGCTTAGGTGAGTGTCGCCCTGCTGTGGGCACGTTTGGGAGACTCAGTCTCATGGCGCTGCGCCTCTTTAGGGGGCTTTGCACCACACTTTAGGGAGCCATCAGGCAGTTCCAGCCTGAACAGCTTAGGTCGTGTGGCCCCTGTGGGGGGGTGCTTGTTTTGCCTCTCCCTGGGAAGATTGCACTCCAGTGGGGATTTGTGTTCGTTTTGTTGGTCTTTTTCCCTTTTCGTTTATGCATCGGTAGTTTGTCAGGTTTTGCTACCGGCTTTATTTTCTGCGTGGCACCCCGGTTCCGAGGTTGGTGGCCTGGCCGGTTTTAAGCGTGATCAGCGTTTTGTTTCGGTTTGCCTTTCATGTGTGCGGTTACGTGGTATGTGATTGGACAGGATCCAGGAGTTCCCCTCCTAATTCTATATGATTTGTTGTTGTATGTGTCTGTTATACCCTGAGCCACTCCCTACCTGTTCCCTATTGGTCCCATATTCTGCCCTGCCCTGAGCTACGCCTACCCTTTTAAGCTGCTGCACTGAGGTGTTCGGGGTCTCTTCTGAGGCACGGCCCTGTGTGAAGGACCCCTTCAATAAAGCCCAGTTGCTTCATCCTCAGGAGAGTCCCATCTCTTCATTCACTCGCGCCATAGCTGTGATTCTGCTCCCGCTGAAGAACCCCCTGTGTTGCCGTGGTGCCAGGGCTGGCCAAGGCAAGCGACACAGGCAGGCACTGCGACAGAGTGGTTCCCAACGTGGGGCAGCCAGAGAGCAGACCAAAGTCACAGTAGCGTGGTGAGCGTTCCCTGAGTTCCCTGTGGAGGAGTTTTCTACCCTGGTGGATTTCCCATGGACCTGAAAAACTTTTGGCACGCCATGTGCCTCCAGTTGTAGCAGCCTTAGGGTGCGCTCCTGGTGACGAAGAGGACAGCCTCTCCAGTGTGGTAGACAGGGACGAGCAGACGGAAGATATCACACTGTACAGTAAGATAGGGCCACCCTTCCCCCGTAAGTGTTGCTGTCTGTTATGTCAAGTTAGCCAACAGTCAGGCTAGTTATGTAAGCAAGTGGAAGTGACGACATGAACACAGGTTATGTGTTGTTATGCAACTTGAGAATAAACGCCATTTGCCATCCACCACATTGGTGTCTGTGAGCTCCTGGCCCAAGTAACCTGGGGTGGTTGCCGTGCTGTTCCTGACCCAGGCCGCCACACCTCGGAGGAGGCAACAAGTGGTGCCGAAACCCGGGAAGTTTGACTGGACGGGTGAATGGGGGCCAGAGTGCCTGGACCAGCCCAGCAAGGGAGAACGCTCCCAGACCAGCGAGGAGGATGGAAGCCCTTGCGAAGGTCATACTGCAGTTACATAAGCAATAGGGTATTGATTGTAAGCCTAAAGATTTTATTTCTGGCGTTACTAGGCTTTTGCAAACTGGTGTTATTGACCGACCGGTGGATATACTCCACCCAGAAGTGTGGGAAAAATGCACCAAGGCTTTAGCTGAGGATACGATGTCCTCGGGTAGTGCAAAGAACCTTAAATCGTGGGGGAGAGCTGTGCAGGCTTTGCAAAAAGCTCTACAAAGAGCAAGAAACATGGAAAGCTGCTCAAAAATGTTTGATTGCCACACCGAGGCTGGGAGCTGGGGCAACTACGCAAACCATGATTGGTGGTGATCCTATATAGTCTAGTGACTAACAAGAGCAGGAGCGCCCCAATCGCCCTCGTGTTCACTCAGTCCCATCCCTGAATGTTTCCCTGTCCGCGACCTGCCCATAGAACAACAAATATTATTGCAGGATGGGCCCATTGATGAGCTTAAACAAGCTATAGGTAAATTAGAGCCCAAAGGAACTTGGGACAGACCCCCACCTTATGCCCCACAAAATGGTGCCGAGCGGCAAAATGAAGGGCGGAGCACAGACATCACTAGTGGTCGCAATGAGGGGCCCTCGGAAACTGTGAGCGCGCACGAGTGGAAAGGGGAAGGAAATTGGGAGAAGAGGAACAGCAGAATTGACCTCGGAGGGGTAGGGGATGTGAGTAAAGGACAGAGGCCCAATCAGGGCGCTTGCCGCAAAACATGCCCTTTTAAGGCAAGAGTCTCTGTGAGCAGAAGGCGGGGCGAGCTCAGGGGGAAAGAACAGCCCCCCCATAGGAGGGGCAAGATGGGGCGGAGTCCAACAAAAAGGTATCAGAGCCTGGAACCATCCAGTAAGTCGACTTCCGCCTCTGACTCAGATACAAGCTGGAGTGGTTCACTAGACTGCTGGTCTACCACAGATTCAGACTCAGAAAGTGAGGGAGCAAGCACAGACAAAATCAAAAATCCAATCTCCCCTGGTTTAGTCAAAAGGGAAAAAAAAAGAGAAGTCCTTCTTACAAACTGGAAGAAGATACAAATTGCCTGTGCCGACCACCCTGGCATTCCCGGTCTGAGTGACGGATGGAGGGCAAAGGACCTACTCCCCTGTAAACCCCAAAGATTTACAGGCAATTGTCAAAGCAATTGCAGACAAAGGCATTAATTCTGCCATGGTCTCTACTCCCATAGATAGTGTCTTTGGAAATGATGATATGCTCCCGTTTGACATAAAACAAACATGCAAATTGATTTTTGATGGAGTGGGAATGATTGTTTTTAAACAAGAGTGGGAAGATAACAGCGCAAAGCAGCTGGCCCAGGTAGCCGGAGCAGATCACCCATTGCAAGGCTCTAGATTACAACGGTTGATGGGCACAGACCCGACAATGATCACCCCCCAAGCACAGGCTCAGAATTTACGGGGAGGCGAGGTTGCAGCAACCACCCGCGCGGCCAGAGAGGCCATCTGCATGGCTTGTAGAGTGATAGCCAAGCTGGCGCCATGGTCCCCAATAAAACAAAGTGAGAGTGAGAGTTTTACCCAATTTGTGGACCAACTCCAGGCGGCGGTCGACTCCTTGGCCTTACCCATGGAGGCAAAAGGCCCGGTTGTAGCAGAGTGTCTACGCCAGGAATGTAATTTGGCTACTAAAGAAATTTTGCAATCGTTATCAGCTGGATCGAGTATCACAGCCATGATTAACAATGTCGCGAAAGAAGAACATTTAGCCCAAATCCAGGCAGCCATTCAGACCGCAATAGCTAATGTGATGGTGTGCTTTAAATGCAGCCAGATGGGCCACCCCACGCTAAACTCTCCCCAGTCGGACGGCCCGCCACCATCGCTCCTCCCACATGAAAACCGGACCAGAGGGCCATGTTGGGCATGTGGGAAAAAGGGACACCTTGCCAGGGAATGCAGAACCAAGACCCAGGGAAATGGGAGGGGGAGGGGGCAGTCAGGTGGCACACAGCCCCCTCCCACCTTGGATGTGAGGCAACCCAGTTATACCAACCCCAGACAGGGCGGGGAACTCCCAAACCCAATATCCCCTGCTAGAGGCAACCAATTTCATGGCCCACCTGACAGCCCAGCTAGATTTGACTACATCCTCGAAACAGCAAGAGTTCCTCCCCAGGAGCGAGACCCCTGGGTGGCCCTGGCAGTAGAATGTAACAATCCTCCTATAGTGTGGGGGATTTGCTGCCTCTGTGACTCCTTGGAATTCCCCTTGCATGAACGACATCACTATTAGCGTCCCCTTTTTGATTGACACCAGAGCAGATGTCACGGTTATCCCAGAGACAAACTGGCCTCTGCTCTGGAACCTGGAAGAAGCCCCCAGGGTAGGCGGAGTCGGAGGATTGTCCTGAGCCCGAAAAAGCACCCTACTAATAGTGATAACGCTCCATACGGAGAAAGGGCCTGAGAAAACTGTCACACATTTTCCCTATGTCATGTCAGGAGTCCCACCCCTGTTAGGGAGGGACACCCTAGCCCAACTAAAAGTCAGAGTGACAAATTTATGCTGAGGGCCACTGCTGCACACCCACCCCCACCAATGAAATTAACATGGAAATCATCTGACCCAGTGTGGGTCGAGCACTGGCCCCTGTTAGAGCCTCAAATGACTGTCCTTCTTGAATTACTTGACCATGAGTTACAACGAGGCCACACAGAGCCCTCCACCAGCCCGTGGAATACCCCGGTTTTCATGATACCCAAACAAAGCAGCGAAGGTTTTTGCCTCCTTCATGATTTGCGTGAAGTGAATAAAAAAATTCAGGCAATGGGTTCCGTTCAGACACTGCTGCCTGTGAATTCTATGATACCAGAAGGACAACCCTGTGCAGTGCTTGACATTAAAGACTGTTTCTTTCGATACCCCTACATGAGGAAGACAAAGAGCAATTTGCTTTTTCTCTTGTGTTCCCAAACGGTCAGCGCCCTAACTTGTGCTTCCAGCGGAAAGTGCTGCCCCAAGGCATGGTTAACTCTCCCACCATTTGTCAAATTACAGTAGACCGAGCACTGGCACCAATTCGGCACACTGACCCAACCGCAACCATTGTCCAGTATGTGGATGACATTCTGATCGCCACGCCATCCGCAGGTCAGGTAGACTGATTAGTGTCAACAGTCTCACAAACACTAAAAGCAAGTGGCTTTGAGATCGCAAGTGCAAAGATAGAGAGAGGACCCTGTGTAACCTTTTTAGGAGTGCAGATTACAAACTCCGATGTGATCCCTCCACAAATTAAAATTCGCCGAAGCGTCAAAACACTCCATGACATGCAGCAGTTAGTAGGATTTTTACAGTGGATCCAAAACATCATTCTGATTCACCAGAAGTCAAGTCTCTGCTGTATGACCTTCTAAAAGGAAAGCACCCGTGGGAACAGAAAGCCTTAACTCCGGAAGCATCAAACTCACTCGACTTCATTGAACTGCAGATATCCTCAAGCACACTTGCCAGATGGAATCCAGGCATACCACTTGACTTGTATGTACATTTCACAGAAGGAGGGGGAGTAGAAGCACTAGCCCAGGGGCCTCCCGACAAGGCCAAACCCATACAGTGGGTATCATGGGGAAACCTTCACGCGTGTTTTCCCCAGGAGTTGAATGCCTCAGCAACCTTATTATGAAAGATAGGAAGCTCACCCTGAACCACTTGGGAATTGAACCTGCAAAGATATACTTACCTTTCCACAAACAGCTTCCCATTCTGTTGGTAGCAATGTCAGAACATCTGGCCCTAGCCCTCGTTGGGTTTGCTGGAGAGATCCAATACGCCACCAAGCCCCCATGGACTGAGCTGTTAGCAATTGTAGACATTGACCTTCCGCCAAAAGTCATGGACCGACCCCTTCCAGGACCAACAGTTTTTCACAGACGCATCCTCAACAACCTCTACTGCGGCAGCGTTATGGCAGTCGGAAGAACAATGGCGCTGTGTCAAGATGACAGATCACACACTCTCAGTTTAACAGTTGGAAGCATCAGCCTTAGTGCTAGCCTGCGGACTGTTCACGAAGGAACATCTTAATATTGTGACCGACTCAATGTTTGTGGCCAAGCTCTGCTTAGCCATGGCAAGGCCTGGAGTAGCGGCGTCCACGACTGCTGTAATGATAGAGGAAGCACTCCTCTCCCGAGAAGGCACCGTGTCGGTCATTCATGTCAACAGCCATAACCCAATTAAGGGATTTTTTCAGACTGGCAATGATAAAGCTGATGCCACGGCAAAAGGACTGTGGACACTCAGAGACGCCCATCAGCTGCACGAAACACTCCACACTGGAGCTAAAGCGTTAGCAAGAAAGTGCGGGGTTTCCGTCGTCGATGCAAGACACATCGTAGCTACTTGACCTCACTGTCAGAAGGCAACACTGTGGTCCAGTGGAATTAACCCCAGAGGCCTTAAAGCTTCTGAAATATGGCAGATGGATTTCATGCTCTGCCAGCTGCTTAAGTCCAGAGCCTGGTTGGCAGTGACCGTAGACACACACAGAGGAATGATTGTGGCCACGAAACACCCAAAAACCAACTCCAAAGCGACCATCCAGCACTGACTGACCGCCATGGCGTGGCTGGGTATTCCAACTCAGATTTTAACAGATAATGGCCCAAACTTTGTCTCTAAATCAATCCGACATTCGCCTCCAAGTGGAACATTACATTAGTACATGGTATCCCGCACAACGGCACAGGACAGGCCATAGTAGAGTGAGCTAATCAGACTCTGAAAGCTAAATTAGAAGTGTTAGCTAAGGCAGAAGGCTTTGCAAATACCGTCCCTCCAGGAGACCAGGCATGCTTGCTAGCCACGGCGATGCTAGCGCTGAATCAGTTTCCCAGGGGAGATGAGACAAAAAGTCCAGCCCAAAAACATTGGGCTGTTCAGTCACTACAGGAAGGCCCACCAGTCACAAGCAGAAATGAGCTGGGAGAGTGGGAACAGGGGTGGCAGTTGGTCTTAACAGGGCGAGGCTATGCCGCTGTTAAGAAAGAAGGCAAAATTAAATGGTGTCCGCTTAAGTCCATTAAACCAGAGCTGAGGGATAAAACTAATGAAAACTGTTTCTCTCCACAGAACTGGATTTGTGGACGTCTTCGTAACCTGTATGCCCCAGCCAAGGAAGAGGATGACAGGCCAATAGACACCTTGAAGACATCAGAGGCCTCCATGTCGGTAAAAATCAGGCAGTATCGATGCCTTTGTGTCATCCTGCTTCTAGGGCTAGTTGCTGTAACACAGGCTGAACCAGAGCCACACCCTTACTGACCTCTCTGATGGCTTCTCCAAAATCCGACAACGGGTAATTAGAGATAGTACCGTGACTGGTGCCCCCGGTTTTTATGTAGGGCTCACAGACATTCTCTACCCACATGTGCAGCCCTTGAAGCCCGGAGGCACGCCAGTGTGGGGGACATATTGGTGCCCTAGCTCAAATCCTGGGAAGAGTTATTGTAATTACCCAGGATATTGGTTCTGTGGATACTGGATACCATTGTGACATCTGATAGACAGAAGTTGATCAGAGATAACGAGTATTTGAAAGTAACGTGGGCCCCAGATGGATGCCGACATCCCAAATTTGCAATGGATGGAATGAAATATGAAAGAGGCACTTGCTCTCAGCTAAAGATAACAGTTTTACGGCCAGACGATACAAGCTGGGCCGTAGGAAAAATGTGGTCGGTGTTCATTCATAAATGGGACCAAGACCCTGGGTTTGTAATACAGATAGTCTGATCTCTGCCTCAAGAGCCCAACCTGGTAGGACCCAACCATGCCCTAATGAGAAAAATATTAAAACAAAAACCCAGTTCTACCCTCACCCCCACCTTGTTTAGCTCTCTGCCGACTCGTTTGAAACACGAAACAACCCCTTATGCATCATTTTCTCGCATGCTAGATGCCGCTTTTAAATCATTAAACCAGTCTAACCCAAACCTCACTAACTCCTGCTGGTTGTGTTATGACACTAAACCTCCATTTTATGAGGGCATTGCTGTCAATGCCTCCTTGGTTTACTCGAATGACCCCAACTCAGTTGAATGCAAATGGAACACCTCCCAAACAGGCATTACTCTTACCCATGTCACTGGCCTGGGTACATGCGTCGGTAACACAGCCATAACAGAACAAAGTAAAAGTATTTGTGCGGCCGTTGCCATGGTCGATAAGAGTCACAAATGGGCCATTCTGACAAGACCCGGAATATGGGTTTGTCACCGCACTGGAGTCACCCCCTGCTTGCTCGTTTCTGACTTTAGTAATGCTAACGACTTTTGTGTCCAAGTTGTGATTATTCCTAGGGTCCTATATCATTCCGAAGAGGAGCTAAGCCTCCATGTGGAAAAACTCAACCAACTTCAAAAAAGAGAACTACTAACAGGAGTGACCATAGCTGTGCTGCTCAGCCTCAGAGCAACAGGCACTGCCACAGGTGTCTCTGCTCTTGTGACCCAACAACGAGGACTATCACAGTTGCAAATGACAATTGATGAGGACTTGCAAAAAATCGAAAGGTCTACTCCTTTTTAGAAAAATCATTGTCCTCACTCTCAGAGGTTTCTTACAAAATAGACGAGGACTGGATCTCTTACTCATGCAGCAAGGGGGCCTCTGTGCCGCCCTAAGGGAAGAGTGCTGCTTCTATGCGGACCACACTGGAGTGGTTAGAGACTCGATGGCGGAACTGAGGGGAAGACTGGCCCAAAGAAGAAAAGACAGAGAGGCCCAACAAGGATGGTTTCAACCGCTTTTTAACCAGTCCCCGTGGCTGACCACCCTGGTGTCTACCGTGATCGGGCCAATTGTGATGCTCTTATTGGTATTAATTTTTGCCCCATGTGTTCTGAATAGGCTTGTGTCATTTGTCAGAAGCCGTTTAGAGAGAGTCAACATTATGTTAGTGGAGCATCAGCAACTGCTTTAAACAAGAGCTCCCAACAGTTATTTGTTTCACAGTTTAAAAGCGTTATGCCTGAGCTTTTTATATGTTTGCGTATACAGTTAATCATAGGGGAGAGGGGAAATGCGGTAGACAGGGACGAGTGAACGGGAGATATCGCGCTGTACGGTAAGACAGGGCTACCCTTCCCCCATAAGTGTTGCTGTCTGTTATGTTATGTCAGCCAATAGTTAGGCCAGTTCCATAAGCAGAAGGAAGTGACGACACAAACACAGGTTACATATTGCCATGTAACTCGTGAATAAACGCCATTTGCCGTCCACCATATTGGTGTCTGTGAGCTCTTGGCCCGAGTGACCTGAGGTGGTCACCGTGCCGTTCCCGAACCAGGTCGCCACGCCTCGGACGAGGCAACAGACCCCTCGGTGCTGCCCCGACCAGTCCTCGGTTCTGCTCTTTTAGTGTTGGGGAGCGGCCACTGCCAGTGCGGTTTCTGTTATTTTTTATTCTGTTCTCTACTGCTGCTGCTTCTCGCCACTCTCGGTGCAGTTCTTCCGTGACACGGGCGGGGCAGAATCCTCAGTGCGGTTCTTTTCTTGTATTTTATTCTATTCTCCATGTTCAATTCTATTCACACCTTGCACCCGCCTCAGTGCTGCCCTTCTGCCCACACCCAGCAGTGTCCATCCCACAGAGCGGCTCTTTAGTGACACTGGGCACCAGGGACCCCCCGGTGTAGCTTTTTTATTCTATTTTACTCTATTTTCTATTTTATTGTGTTCACCCCCTGCCTGTGCTTTGGTGCAGCTGCTGCAGATGCGGGCAGGGGAGATGCCCTTGGTGCGGCTCTTTGATTGCATTTTAGTCTCTTCTCTCCATTTTAGCCTCTCCTTTCATTCCCACCTCGCCCGTCTCGCCGAGCGACTCCTCCATGGACCCGGGGCGGCACAAACCCCTCGGGGCGGCTCCAACAGGGCCCCGCCCGCCGCCGCTCCCCGAGGCCTCCCCGCTGCTCCCCGGGGATCGGACACCGCAGGCGGCCCCGGCTCCTTCCTCTTCCTCTTCTTCCTCCGGGCGGGATTGAGCCCCCGCCGCCGCCCGGCTCCTTCTGCCGCTCCTGCCCGGCACGAACCGGCGGTGCCGCTGACGGGGCCGCAGCGCGGCTGCCCCGGGACTGCCCCGCGCCTCAGGGCCGGGCCGAGGAGTGACCGCACGGCTGGGGAGGGACCCCGCTGGACAGGGCAGGGTCTGACCCCATGGACAGATCCCACGCCGGAGCAGGGCAAGGCTTCCTGTCCCTAAAGGGGGAAGCAGTGGCACAAACTGACCGTAACTCCCATCCCTTCTCCCTGCACCGCTGGGCAGAGGAGGGAGGGAACCGGGAATTGTGGTGAATTTTCACATTCGTCGTTATGGAGCAGAGTCACGAGTGGAGCTCCTCCTTCAGCTTCAAACGGGGGAATCCAACTTGGGCTCTGGGATTTCCATAACCTCAAGGTGTTACTCGGTACTGGACACTTTAGTTTAGGCAAGATGAGGCCCTTCTGCAGCAATGTCTCTCTGTTTATTGTCTATTTCCCCCCAGCCCTTGTCCCCCTCCCGGAGGTTTGCAGGAGGAGCCGTCCCACAGCCCTTCCTGCCCCGGCACCCGCGGCCGCTCCGGTGCCGTCAGGCCCCGGCTCCAAGGGAAACCACAAACCCCTCTGGAAATAAACCCGCTCTGGGGGAAAACCCTGCAGGGGGATCGAATCCCACGGACAGCCAGGGCTGAGACTTGGAGATTCCAAATGCTCCAAGGGGCCGGAGGGAACCGCGCTGGGGCCTCGGGGCCTCCCTGGCGGCACCTCCGAGACCCCCGAGCAGAGCGACCCCTCCCGCCCCCCAAAATCCACAGGTTTGGGTCAGCTGAGGAAAAGAGCTGGAAAAAGGGACTGGAAAGGGGGTGGACCCCGAGGGGACCCTCAGCCATCGCCCCAAAAGGAAGAGTTTTCTGCAGGAAGGCCACAGGAAAATCCAACAGAAACCTGGAAGAAGCCGGGGATGGGGAGGGGACTCGGAGCCCAATTGGGGAGAAAAGTTTAATTGGGGCAAGGAAAGTCTTATTGTGGGGAGAAAATGTGAATGGAGGGGATTTGAATGGGAGGGGATGATCTGAACTGGGGAGAGAAAATGAAATGGGGGAGGATCCCCCAGCCCTCGGCTGTGCCCTGAAGGTGCTGCCAGAGGTTCCCCTGCTCCGACCCCCCAGGCTGGGGATGTGGAGCTGCCACTGCACCCCGGGAATGTCTCAGGATAGAAACTCCATTCTCCAGGATAGAAACTCCATTCAAGCTTTCATGGTCCCAGTCACTCCCAATAAGATCCCAGTTGTCCCCAACATGGTCCCAGCTCCTCCCAGTCATGCCCTGTATGGTTCCTTTCACTCTCAATCCCTCCCAGTAGGAGTCCAGTATGGCCCCAGACACTTCCAGTATGAACCCACTCACTCCCAGTCACTCCCTCTAGGATGCCATTTGGCCCCATTGTGGTCCCAGTTGCACCAAGCATGATCCCAAAATGAGTCCAGTCACCCCCAGTATGATCCCAGTAACTTCCAGGCATTCCCAGTATGAGTCTGGTTTGATCCCTGTCACTCCCTGTATGATCCCTGCCATGCCCAGATCCTCCCAGTATTATTCCAGTCACTCCAAGTGTGACCTTGTCAGTCCCAGTACGATCCCAGTATGATCCCAGCTGCCCCCTGCATCTTTCCAACTGCGCCCTTTCACCACTGTTACGGTTCCAGTCACTCCCAGTATGATTCCAGTCACTCCCAGTACAATCCCAATCATGCCCAGTATATGCCAACAGCACCAAGTTGCTCTCAGCATGTTCCCAGTAGTCCTCAGTGCGGTCCCAATAAATCCCAGTATGATCCCTTGTGCCCCAATTCTGGTCCCGCTGGGTCCCAGCCCTGGTATATCCTGGTGTTCCAGTCTGTCCCAGTCCATCCCAGCCTGTCACATTCCATCCCAGTCCCTTCCCGGCAGCCGCCACTGTTTCCCGGATCCTGCGCCCCCCCGCACCCCCCAAGAAGCTGACGGGGATCGGGGGCTTCGTGTTGGGCTTCGTCTTCCTGGCGCTGGGGCTGGGCCTCTGCCTGTGCAAGAAGGTGAGGGGGGGTCCCGGGGGTCGTGTCCCCCCTCCCCCAGAGCGTGTGTGCCCCCCCGGGGCCCCCCAGCCCAGTGTCACCCCCTTTTCTCTGCCCACAGAGCTCCTGAGCCGCCGGCGGCCGCAGCCCCTCCCCATGGCCTTGGGCCCGGCCGGGACTCCCCGCTCCGTCCCCGAGATGATTTTGGGGGCCTCGTGTGTCCCCCCAGCCCCGCTGTCACTCTGTCCCCACCCAGCTGCTCCCAGTGTTCCCAATAAAGCTTTGAAGTTTGCCCTGGTCTCGGGGAGCAGCTGGAGCAGCTGCCCCAGAACCTCCCCCAGGGTCTCCCAGCACAGCCAGAGCCGCTGGGCCTGGGGTCCCCAAAGCCCTCAGCAAGCCCCAAGACCCTCCCAGGAACCCTCAGCTCCCTCAAACCCAGCATCCCCCACAGCCCCTGCAAGTTCCCCCCATGGCACCGGCCATGGCCATGGCCCCACATGTCACTGGCCATGTCCCACCCTGTCCTCACCCGTGGCTGTCTCCCCACAATGTTTCCATCCCTGTCATTGTCCCCCACGTCCTCATCTGTACCCGTGTTCCCCCCGTGTCCCCATGAATGACCATGTACCCCCCAAATATCCATGTGTCCCCATGTCACTCTCCATGTCTATGTCCCCTGTCATCCCAACCATGTCTTAGTTCGATGTCCTTATTTTTACCACAGTGTTGGATATTTTAAATGAAGAGAAATGAAAAGCAAATGAAGGCCAAAAGAAAAGGATTTCCCTGTCTGTGCCAGCTGAGGATCCACATGCTTAGATGGGAGGGAAGTACCATTTTTGGAGGGGTTTCCACTGCAATCTCCAAAATCTCGGTCTTTGCCCCAGATCATCACCACTTGGCTGTGGAAGACACTCTTGGGCAATAGGAAATCAAAATCATGGAATCCCTGAGGTTGGAAAACACCTCCAAGACTATCCAGTATTTATTGATGCCCCCATGTTGGAGTTGAGACGGCCATGAACTCAGAGTGCTTCAACAAAACTTCAGAGGCCTTCAAGTATCAGCACCTTGTTATCTAGAAGTTCCTCACACCTTTTCTATGTAGCAATCCTCCAGGCAGCTCCACACAGCTCAGGCTCTTTTTCTCCTTCTTCTCTCTTTCTTTGGCAGTTCCAGCTCACTGCTTCCTGTCCCTAGAAAAGCCACTTAACCCTGTCTGTCCCTCATGCAGTGGCTCACCTTATCTGTCCCTTGCCCAGCCTCCTGTCCCTTCCTCCTCACAGCACGGCCAGGAGATGCCAACTGACTCTCTACCAACTCACTCACTTTTGTATCACACCCATAGCTGTGAGGGCAAGGCTGTTCTCACTCTTCAGTAATTAACACAGCTGCAATATATAGGGGCAGGATTGCCCTTAGCACTACATCTGTCTCCCCATACCCCCAGAAGACAGAATTGAACACAAAAGATTTTCTGGGGTTGAAAGACAACAAGTCTGCTCCCCCCAAGGAATTCCCAATGTCCGTCTGTGTCCCAATGGATGTTCCTGTCCCTGTGTTCATCCAGGTGCCCACAGGGAGACAGGAACCAGTGCAGCCCCCCCAGCCAGGTGTCTTCCCAACACGGATCACCAGGACCACGGATCACCAGGGCTCTGCCCAACGGGGTCACTGGGGACCATCCAACGCCGATCCTCCCATGGGGGATGGAGCTGGAGCAGCGCACGAAGCTCTTCCCGCACTCGGGGCACTCGCGGGGCTTCCCTTATGGTGCCTCTGCTGGTGTCTGGTCAAGTTAGAGCTCATGGAGAAGCCCTTCCCACACTCAGGACACTCGTAGGGCCTCTCCCCGGTGTGGATGCGCCGGTGCACAGTGAGGTGTGAGTTGCGCTTGAAGCCCTTCCCACAGTCGGGGCAGCGGAAGGGCCTCTCCTCTGTGTGAATCCGCTGATGTTTGAGGAGATCAGAGCTGGTCTGACACCTCTTCCCACACTCAGAACACTCGTAGGGCCTCTCCCCAGTGTGAATCCGCTGATGTTTGAGGAGATCAGAGCTGGTCTGAAACCTC
>NW_028154523.1:0-89011 GCF_965231275.1 Zosterops lateralis
TGATCCCGCATGCAAATTAAAGACTCCAAAAGAGTCTCGGGATGAAATCTGACATAAAAAAACCCTTATCAAATAAAAACCAAGTAAAATTAAAACAGATAAGAACTAATACTCAGCCGTGTGGACCCTGAGGAATCAGAAGAGCTAATTTCTCCGGTTTTGCTTACTAGCCGTAAGTTAAAAAGACCAAACCGGAGATGAGACCACAGGAGAAAACAAAGAACTGTCAGGACTCTGGGGTTGCTCCCCAGGCGAGGGCCAGTCCTCCAGCTCTGTTGAATTGCATGCAGCAGAGCTGATAAAGCCCTCCTCCTCCACGGCGACCAAACCCCTCGGGCAAATATCAATAAGAGCTGATTAATAAAGGCGTTTATGGAGATTAGTATTTTCTCCGCCCATTTTTATTCATAACAACTGGGGCTCGTCCGGGATTGGCCACGCCCAGAAGAGGACCGAGACGGGAAGGCGCCGCCCACCTTGGACCTCCTGGACAGCTGCTGCTCAGGGCCGCCCGTCGGGGAATCGGGACCCAGGCAGGAGGGCTGAAAGCTGCAAAGCCTGGCGGCGATAGCAAAGATGTGTCCGTGCAAAGGGCACTGAACGAGGAGACGCTGGTGTCGGCGGCTCAGAAAGGTAAGGCGCAGGATGCTGTACGCTGCTCAGCTAAAGTTTTGTAGTTCCAAACATCAAGTATCTAGGAAAAAAAAAAAAAATCTCAGCACACCGAGCCGGTTTCTTTTCGCATCATATTGTTTGGAGCAGCTATTACATTTCTATGTATGCGTTGCACAATCAGAACAAATTATGTGATTTCTTCTAAATAATCTGTGGATTTAAGTAATTATCAGGCACAAGGTGTAGCAGACTCTCATTTTCCTTTTCAGAAGGAAAACCTATCACATGCAGCCTGACTGTAGGGCTGTTGGGATAAATTCACCTCCAACCAAATCGTCACTACACGTGATGGATTGCCTTCACTCATTCACTTCAGTGAAAAGTGATTACTGCATAATTAGCCTCAGAAAGTTTAAGTACTTTGAAATGATTTACAAAAAACGCCTTCAACTAATTAGAAGACTGCAGGAGAAATAGTTACTAACGTTTCCTCCTTAACTTGTACTCCACTAAAATGCACACTGCCACTAAAAGATAGTAGTCTCTTTCCAAATACTCAAATATTTTGAAAGAGAGACTCTCATATGACTTACTTTGAAGTATATACTGACACTTGTACTTTAGATCAAAATTGAAAGATAAAAACTAATCAAACAGCAGTTAGTTTTGTTAATAAATAAAATATTGTTTTGGGGCTAATATTGCCCCTTTTACTGTTCTATTGATTGCTAATTCATAAAACCGGTTATTTTCAGTGTGTGTGACTTTTAAGCTTTCACTTTTTTATTTTTACTTCTTTTCTTTGCATAAGGATTGCAGTGATTGTGCGTTTAGGTGGTAGTGTGAATACTGCAGTGCTAAATGCCTCATTAGTTCCTAAAAAATCTAGCTCTCATGTACCCAAGAAGTAGCAGTCATTGCTACTTTGGATCTTGCAAACATCTGGCAAACCGAAAGTAATAAGGCTTAACACTGACATGTAAACATGACCTGTACAATGTAAGAGATGTTCCTTGGCCTGTTTTACAGCAATGTGGCATTATGGAAACTGTTACTGGAATTTTTTCTTCTGGTAAAACGTTGTTTGAACTACAGACTAACAGAAGAGCATTTATGTAAGAAAGGCATACAAGTGTTATCCAAGGCTGCAACTTATGTGTTATTATCTTTTTTATTTCAGTGAAAGAAGCTGGAAGAGACTTTACCTATTTTATTGTGGTGCTTGTTGGAATTGGTGTTACAGGTTATTTTTTTTAAATTACATTCTTTATCAGAAGACACTTCTCGTTAATTCCATCTGGTTTCATAAGTTTTCATTTCATCTGCTGTTGTCTCTGTTACAGGTGGCTTGTTCTATGTGATTTTTAAAGAGCTATTCTCTTCTTCTAGTCCAAATAAGATCTATGGAGATGCCTTGGAGAAATGCAGATCTCACCCCGAGGTTGGTTTTTGAACTTCAGTCATCAGTTTGTGTTTCTCAGTAGTTACTGCCTTTCTTCAAGTCAAAACTTCACACTAGGAATCTCACAAGCTACTTGAAGACCCGTGTGGTGCTTTAGCAGTTCTGCCAGTGCTTGTAGCTGGGATGGGGTGGGTCAGCTCCAGAGCAGAGCCTTCATCAGGACAGGTCAGTGCAAGCATTGAACTAGCCTGCTAGAAGCCAAGTGAGTGTGCCACAGCATAAAAACTGATGGAAATACAGTCTGTCTTTCAGAGCCTGGGCTTGTGTCACCATACAGAAACTCTTAGGGACTTACCTAAGTGCCTGCTAAATATAGAACTTGAATTCTCCATGTCAGAGAGGCAACTAGTCCCACTAAGTTGTGTAGATCTAACCTGCTGCCTTTTCTCAACACTCTTACTCTATTGTGACACTTCCCTATGGTTCTGTCATTCTGTGAAGCACTGCACTGATACCCAGGAATTGAAATTCTTCATTTGAAGCACAGTTAGCATTCCTTTGGCTAACAGGAAAACAGGCAGAGAACAGTCATGGGATCACACAGTCATCATAGCTAGGTGTAAACAAAAAAATCAGTGTGAAACTAGATTTTAAAAAACACTACTTCAGACAAAACATCCTTCAGAAAAGATTGTAGCAGATGCCTTTGAAGGTAACCTAGAAATGAAGTGACAAGTCGTTGCTCTAGTAACAATAAAAAGACTGCTTTGGAACAAGTTTGTAGAATTAATACTTCTTTGCAGTACTTGCACAGTAAAACTTCTCTTCTTCTAACCAAATTTAAAGTAAGTTTAAGACTATGTTGATCTACTCTGATTTTATAGATCTGAAAAAAAAAAATTACTGAATTTCTTATTCAGTCGTGGTTTTTAGATAATAGGAAGGGGAATGCATTTGCATTTTAAACTTTGAAACATTCTCTTGGAGGAGACATAGGCAAATATTTTGTGCTTTTTTTTTTTTTCTTTTTACACAAAATGTCAATTTCCACATCTTCATCTCAGAGAACAGTACAAATAGAAGATATCAATAGGATTTATTTTAGGCATTTAATACAGAACTGTAAAAAAAAGACTGGAATACAGAGGCATTTTTCTTAAATTCTTTTTTTTTCATAAACACTCCTATTCTTGACATGTTAGATTCTCCAGGGGCATTTTGTTAAAAGAGGGTGTATTCACAGCAGAGGCATGAGCTGATACTGGAATACCTGTTTGTATGTTATCCCTTCTGACAGCTCAAACCTCTTTTCTCTTGTAGGTAATTGGTGTTTTTGGTGAACCTATCAAAGGTTACGGAGAGGCAACAAGAAGAGGAAGACGACAGCATGTCAGATACCCCTTGGTGTTTGCCCCATAAAGACATCAGTTTCTGCACAGCAAAGATATTTTTGGATCACAAGTTAGTTCTAGAGTGATGAACTGTACGTAACATATCCTGTCACTTTTGATCAAACATAGAAGTTTTTTTGCAGTGCCTCTTGTGTGCCATATATCACTAAGTACAGTGTACATATAATATAAAATGCCAATTCTGAATGCCTCAGAACAAGCAATGGTCATCATGGTAAACATAGAGCTCTCCAGAAAATGGGATGAGCCTGAAAACAGTAGTGCAGAGGCCTAGGCTTGCATGAGGAGAGCAGTAATCTGACAGAAGTTTACAGTCTGAAACTATACTGAGCTGATACACAGGATGCTTTTTGGTACTTGAAGCAGCATCTCTACTGCATATTTAACAGAACGTCTATCACCTTAACCTCTCATGAGTGTGTCTTTTTATTACTTTCCTTTTAAAAGAAACAAGAAAACTATTTCTTACAAAACGTAAGTCCTCCCTGCTTTGCCTTTATTGGGTTATTTGGCAGGAATATATTCAGTGAGGTTTCATATAGGATGAGACACATAAGCCCAGACAGAGGTTGAACCATGAAATTGAGATTCCTTGTTAGGTCTGAGGAAAGTGGCTTTTAATCATTGAAGCTCTATCTCTTCACCAGACTCAGTGAAAAAATGTTTAAAGTAAAGCTGCTAAATGAAATCAACGTGCACAAACATCTTGAGCACCTGTCTGTAAATAAGTAAATGTACTATGAATCAGCTTTCCTAGTATTTAATTTCCATTATTTTGAATGACTAGTATCTTAAATAAATTTTTGAGATGAGAACTGTGTAAGATTGTAGAGTTTGCATCTGCAGTATAAGAATGACCTTAAATGTCTCAAAAATCTACAGGTTTTTTTTGTGTATGAATACCCTGAATGTAAATTTACTGCAGTAAGGCTCTTCTTTCATATTTGTTCTCTCTACCATCATGTCACTTTAAACTATATTGGAAGTTTATTTCACAGTGTGTACCTGGGCATGACTGATGGACATAAGAGATTGGTGCTAAGCAGCAGTTAATATTTTCAGTAGGAAACATAAACCAGAACTCTAATGGGGTCATTAGTTTCCCAAAGTGGTCACTTTGAAAGTGATGTGCTATTTATTTAATACTTGAGCGCAACCCAACTCCAGTCTGAATACCAGCATTTAGGTTGGAGATCTCATATCAGTGCCAAAGTTACACAATTTCAGCAGAACAAAATTATTGCCAAAGTAACTTTGCACATAGTAAACTGTTTGTTTTGATGTGGTTTAACCAACCTAATAATTAATTTGAAAAAATATGCTGTGTGTGTTTCGGTTTGATAACTTAGTTTAGGTGCCTAAAATAACTCTGGAATTCTTGGTGATGTGGGGTCCCTTTCTAGATGTCAGGCTTCAAATCTGGGGTTTTTTAGAATTAATACAAGGCATTTCCATAGTCTTCAGCACTGGATTGCTTTTCAGTTTTGAGGGGAGGACTGGGGTGAGGACATTTAAGCATTTCATCTCTTAATCCTCAGCAGCTAATTAGCTCTTCTAACTCCACTAGTCCTTAGGCACTGACAGTAAAGCTTGAGAGGAGCAGTAGAGAAGGAACCCAAGGTAGAGTAAGGACACCACTGGAATACACTTTCTTACAAAATAAGTAAGCAACTCCTCTAAGTAAGTTTAAATTTGAAGTCTTAACTAGCATATAATCTGTATTCTTGCTGGGTGGTTGGGTTTTTGTTTTCTGTTGCTGTTTTTAGTCACATTGAATACGTAAAGGACGGACTGAAACATATGCGTTTGAAGTTCTATATTGAGGGCATTGAATCAGGGAAACAGGGAACGGTCCATGTGGAAGTCAAAGAGGTATGTACAATTGCTTGATACACCTGACAACCTGACAAGTCATGAATTTAAACTACCAAAGAGAAAAAAACACTCTGAATTTTTTTCTTTGCAGAATCTTGAAACAGGAAAATTCAAGGTTCACTATATTATTGTGGACGTTGAGACCTATCCAAGAAGAACCATTGTTATAGAAGACAACAGATAGCCAACGATCAAAGCTGCTGCC
Source organism: Zosterops lateralis (assembly GCF_965231275.1). NCBI lineage: Eukaryota > Metazoa > Chordata > Aves > Passeriformes > Zosteropidae > Zosterops > Zosterops lateralis. The sequence continues at coordinate 5,510 of NW_028154523.1, forward strand.
TTATCTCACATTGGATAATGATGTTGTAGCCAGGCTACACATGAATTGTGTGGTGTTGCCAATTGTGTCTCACAGCTTCAGGGCTGTGTTATGGGAAGTAGCCTCTCAGGACCTCCACTAACAGATAAGGGATTTAAAGTGAAACCAATGAAATATAGCAGAACTATCATGGAAGATATTCTTGACATAGGAAAATAATGCCTCCTAATGAACAGTCTAATGATCGATAATACTTCTGCACACCCAAAACCTGAGTTTTTCAAGGATTTAGGTTTGGATGGGGAGTTTTTTGTCTTCCTTGGCTTGGATTTCCCACTACCACTGCAATAAAGAAAGAGGTAGTTTAACTGTAGACAGAACTCTACTGTTTTCATTTTGGATACCTTTGTAGTAAAAAGGTAAAGTAAGAATGTTAGTGATGCAAAAGAGATCTAGGCATGTAAGGGTAGGAATGGTGGAGGCACACACACCCATGGCAAACAACTGAAGATAAACACTTTAATATTGGTGTCTTCTAAATAAATTACCAGCAAGCAGAACATCACTACCATCTGCTCTTTCCGGTGTTTGCCATGCTGCTCTGCATGGTTGTAGCAAGGTGGGGGTTGGCCTTTTCTCCCAGGCAACTAGTGACAGGACAAGAGGACATGGCCTCAACCTCTGTCAGGGGAGATTTGGGTTGGACATCACCTTCAAAATGTTTTGAAAACCACAATATTTAATTTAAACTTCTCTTTGCCACCTTGTCTGTATCTACATCTGATAAACACCTGTGGTGTTTATCATGGCATCTTTGATCCGTAAAATGTTCCACATTATTTTCTTTTACTGCCTGCATCACCTTGCTAGCTGAGATTTACCAGGATGCTTCTTTATATTTCATGAATGAGGGACACAGCTGTGAAGGACATAATTTCTCCTGTGTTGTGAAAAAGCTGAGAATATTCTTGATAAAATTAAGACAGAAAAAGTAGCAGAAGAAATCCACCTTTATCTGACCTTAATGTTCTTAATTTGAATGAATTACAAATACAAGGCTCAAATGCTTTCCAATCTCATTGCAGGAAGCTTTTTGTAATCTTTTTTCTAGGAACATCTCATCAGTGAAGAAAAAAAAAAAACACTTCATAGCTTTGTTTGTCAACTTTCTACTAGCTGGATACCTATCACCAGCAAGATTATTTAAGCCTCTTGAAACTTCAGGAGTGTTAAAGCTTTTTAGAAATATAGATTGTCTGCAGAAATAAAAGTCAAACATTTTTTGCTAACAGAAGTCTTATGTGAACTGATTACTTCTTTCCATATTTCTCCTGAGGCTGAAGTTCTCTTTGTGGACTTGGCTGGCACCCATGCTTACAAAGCTTTCTTAAATTCTGTTTCATACAAATGCATCTATGGAGACACTGTAATCAAAATTAGGTGAAGATTAGTTGAACAAGACATTTGGAATACTGAACATTGATCTCTTGTGCAGTATCATCTTTCCTGGTGGTAGTTTGCACTGGAGGGGAATAGCTGTGTTCACTGAGTTTAAACAATGTTTTAGAACACCGCTTTGGTAATTCCAAAGAGTGTTAGCCTCAGTTTTCCATATGGAGCTGCCCCTGCCTCACTGGATCATTGTACTACCAGAAAGTCGTGCAGAGATCCTTCTCCATGGCAGAGCTCAGTGTTCCATCCTCTCACTGGAGGCTGTTAGGCTGGGGAGACAGCAAAATAACTGAAAGATTCACCTTCAGTTGTCGGTAAACACAAGCAGTAACCATTTCACTATTTCCTTTTTAAAGCTCTCACTTCTTTTTCCCTTGGGAAAACAAAATTACAGCATCTGCCAGTTACTTTCTGAAGTAAATGTGTCATGTTATTGTTACTCAAGTATTGGGGGAAAAAATCACTGCTAGCAAGTCAGAGCCAAAGAAATTAAGTTTTCATAGAAATTAAACACATTTTTCAGAGTTCAGTTTTGATTGTTGCAGAATAAATAAAAGTAGTATTCTTAAAACCCCTCCTTTAGGAATCGGAAATATGTTACTCACCAGTGAAAGGTTGTTTTTCCAGAAACACTGTGTGGCAGACTATTCAAAATGTGTTTTAAGTAGGTGTACAACTTGGTCTTAAGTTTCCCATCTCTACATTCATTTTTGTGGATGCCAAACCCTATGTATGCTTCATAGGCAGCCAATATCCTTAGAGGTGGTTTATGGGAATAATGTTACTGTGTCATCTCTATGACCTGTGTTTGATTCTAGATCCTGTGTATACTTGCTGTATAGCAACAAAAAGAAAATCCCTCTAGGAAATGAACTGAGTGGAAACTTTAAAATATATATATTAAAAAAAATCCAAACAGCAACAACAGCAGCAAACAATAAATAAATAAATAAATAAATAAGAAAATTAAATAAATAAATGAATTTAAAAAACCAATAACAAAAAAAACCACTCAATAAGCTTTGATAAACAGAAGCTCTTGTAAAAAAAGATGAATGTAGATTGGGAAGCAAAGGTGTTGTTGTGCATGACTGAGTTTAAAAATAACCTTGTTACCTAAATATTTCTTGCACAGAATTCAAGTTTCAGCAACTGATTTAGGCAATGGAGTCATGATCTTAGAAATGGTTGTGAATAAATGCATATCTGATACAAGAAACTTCAACAAACTCATTTAACAAGCGAAGAAACAAACAAGACAGGAATGTGAGTAAGACAATTACTGTATCACGTGCCAGATGCAGAGATAAAAAGCCAAAGAAAATGTGCTGGGAGTTTGCTTTCAGCTTTCACTTTGCTCTCAGTCTCATTCACTATCACAACAGATGCTATCCACCCTAATACTTACAGGATTATTCCACTGTGTATATTGTCAGCAACCAAACATTGCAGATTATGCCCAAAAATCATCAAGGACACATTTTGAACCCAAGCCCACTTTTATGATTCACTCCAGCTTGTAAACTGACAGAAGTCAAGCTTAAAGGTGACAGGGCTCACAACTGGTCTCTGCATATGGGGTTGTGAAGTCTGTCTGAAGATCTGGGGTACAGTTGGCACTGGAAAAACAGAAGTTTGAAAGCAAAGCCAAAAAATTTGAAAGCAAAAAGATCTTCACCCTCTTTTTTTGAGAGGGGGGAAAAAAGGCCCTAGAGAGTCCCTAGAGAGATGTTCACTTGCTCCAAATAGGAAATAATAGAACTCCAGTAGAAATTTTCCTTAGGCATCTGGGAATGTATGTTGTTATGGTATACAGTGATTCCAAACAGTACAATAAATAATTGAACAGCAGAAGTATTTGATAGTTTTTCTTAGTAAATTCTCAGGGTTTTTTATTGTGTATGTGTTCTGTAAAATAATGTATAGGAATTCTAGAAAAATGTGAATTAATACCATCCTGTATTCAAATTCAGTCTATTTATATTTTTTAATGATATATACTTAAAAGTTGAAAATGTAGCGAAAATGTTTTGCAATTTAAAGGAAACAAAGGAAACAAAAAAGCTTTTTGGAATTTTGTTCTTCTTGGGAGAAATATGCTGTATTTGATTCCCTTCCTCTATATAGGTTATTGTAGAACATTTGTAACTCAGCTAATCAAAAATATTTATCACAAATACCCATTTCAGTAAAAGAGATCAGTGTGGAAAGCCTCTGTTTGCCTCTCAGGGTTCAGTATCAAACTACTGCATTTCGTTTTAATATCCATGTAAAAAAATTCTGTCAGTTCTGGAAAAAGCGTAGTATGGGAGGGATGCCCTCACCTGCTCCAGCCCGCAGCCACCCTGCAGCAGATCAACCTTGGCCAGCACCCAGAGCTGCTCCCCCCACAGCAGGATGGGGGTGGAAATGGGGACCAGCAGAAATGAGAAATCTTGGGGGTTGTGAGCAAGACAGGGACATCACTTGCCAGTTAAGTGTTGCAGGTGAACTAAACTTCAAAATGAGCTCAATTTATTGCCTTTTGCTGGCCAGAGCAGCAGCGTGGGCAGTGTGCCACAGAGGTGAGCACTTAGCAGGGCTGGCAGCAGTGGTGTCTCGACTTCCAGATCACGTACAGGCGTCTGCCTCCACATCTTAAAACCTTCCCGTACTGTGCTGGGAAACCTTTTCAGGATAATCGTGTTTATCCAACCTCTATTTAATTACAATTCCCCTTTATCAGAATCACAATTATCTTCTCTAGCACGAGTTGCTGTCTTGTATTACTCCCCACAATTAACTCTATTAACCTTTTATCCAAGCACATTTTTACCCTTTATGGGAACTGGGTTGTTTTTCAATTTCAATCCTAATTCTTCTTTTTTTCCATTAAAAACATAACAATCTCAGCCATAACAACATTTTATTACAGTTATACACGTACTAAATCATGGCTATATTCCCTGAGATGTGATTTGCTTCATTAGTGCTACAACCTCTGTAGAGGAGCTGGAAGTGAATTGCTATCTTGTATGCTGTCTGGGACCATGCATTTTCCTGTGTTTTAATAAAACAGAGACAAATCCCAGTGTCGGAGTGCAGATTTGCAAAATGCCACCAGTTGCTCTTTGGTGTGATACCTGGTGAGGTACAGATGCCCTTGTCTCCTCTGTGTGGCTGCAAAGAACCACATTCAGGGGTCTGACACTGGAGTTAGGATAATAGTGTTGGGGAGAAATAACTGAGACATCTCAAGATTTAAAACAGCAGCTTTCTATCAACTGCCTTGAGCATAAAAGCCTCATAATCTACAACTATTTTTCCCTGAAAACATCTATGCAAAGTGTCCTGCTGTGCTAACTTTTTTGTATTTTTCACACTTATTTTCCTTGAATTTCTCTTTTAACACCTTTTTTTGTGGGGACTCCTTCCAGCATCTGCATGTATTTCTCTTTTCCTTCAAATTACTGTGTTTAACTTGTGTGTCTGCATGTCTCTCCTTTACCTATATTTAATTTAGCAGAATAAAAGCTAATCTCCCTCAACTTCTCATTGTAAGATATTTTCTAGACCCTTTGTCAGCTTCATTGCCCTTATACATATATAGACCCATGCATAAAAACATTATAAATATATAATGTAGAGCATATATGTTGCATAATATATATTACACAGATTTAAAAAAATACATATCTCCATATATGTATATATTTATGTTCCTGACTTCATCTTGAAAGCTTTTCAGGTAACATCAAAATAAACCAGCTTCTAGGGCCATTCCAAAACAGACGCTTCCCATTACTGACCAAGTCATGTTGCAGAGCTGGTCTCCAGAGATGGTCCTGAGAGCACTGTGATCCTCATAGGAATGGAACAAACAACTCTTGAATTCTGGGTGGTGGGTCCGATTGACACCTTCATTTTTAGCTGATATCCCGCACCCCATCCAAGCGTTGGATGACTGACAGCTACAAAAGCTCCAGGTATCTCTCAGTGGCAAATACTTCAAGGTGAGTTATGAAGAAATTAGATAAGCAAAAGGATGTGAGTTGTGCTAAGATTAGAGCCAGTCAATTCTAATCTCTTCTGTACTGAGTGGATCATGATGGCAATTCCTTCTTGATAAGCCATCCTGCATTATAATGGTAAAGGCCAGTAAAGTTGTCCTGCCTTGCTGGTAGTTGTCAGCTTGTCAGCCTTTGGGATGGGATTAGAAGTGGAAGTATGTGAACATGGCTTTTGTGCTTTTGTAAAAACATGCATTTTTCGTGTGGGAAGTATCCTAAAGCAACCATCAATGTCACAGTCAGCCCCATTTATCCACAGGCTATAGCTGTCATGCTGTACTGCTCCCACAAGGGATGTGACATAGGGACTTCCTTTTCCCAGAGGACAAGCTCTGTGCGTCCTAAACAGTGTTCCTGCATAATGCCTCTAAAATAACTGTACACCTCAACATAAATACCAATGCATACACAAAATCAAGGGAAAACTAATGCTTTAAAAAATGAAACATGAAGAAAACAAGATGGATTCCATGGACTGAAATCAATGTTTTTACATTTAGCACACTTCTGTGAACATTACCAGGTAATGCTGTAATCAGTGAGCAATCTTGCTCTGTGAGAGGATTAAATACTCTGCTATGTGCCCATTTGGATGTGGTTACATTGCTGTCCCTTGTCACAGAGTTCAGGAGCAACCAGCACATACATATCCATGTTGAGGTGATTGTGATGGTTTTTATAAAGGGTTTTGCTGCTGTGCCAGCTGGTGTCCTGCTCATGGGAGTCTCCAGCTTTCAAATGGCAGACATCTGATGCTTTCTAAAAATACATTCTCCTCACCCTTGGAGCCCCAGGAATGGTTCTTGTCTAATTCTTCTCTAATTCATCTCTTCTTAAGGAATAAGAAGCCGTTTGCTGGTTGGCCTCTTATTAAGCGACCAACTGCAGGCAGGTCTTTCAGACCTCTGCATACCACACATGTCCCTCAGGCCATGCTTTCTGAAGCAATTCCATGCAGATGTCACTGGATTTTAAAGACCAGAAATAACATGGGTATTTTTGGAACAGCCTGTACATTACCACTGCTTCATACAGGGTTATGTGCAAATCACACTTTCACACTGAAATAATTTACTTAGTAGAAATAAGGACATATTAGTAATGATACAGATTTATTTTTTTTTCGTCACACAGATAGGTAGTGAGCACAGATGGCACTCAGAAAATACTGATTGTATGATAAATTCTATCACCCTTCTCTTCTGTGGACCAGGAGTGAGTATTGTTGTCTTTTTCTCTGCTATAATAATCACTTCTTGCAAATGTTGTGAGAATCAGGTAAGGAACTGAAGCTGCAGACAGCCTGGTCAGGTAAGCAGGAGAAAACAATGAGTCTGAGGACCCCAGAAGGATCAATTTTCAGAAACCCTTGATTTCTAAACACATTTCAAGTCAGTACCTGAAACCATTTTTCCAGGAAGAAGATTTCATCACTTCTGTCTATCAAAATGATGAGTAAAGAAATTGTTTGATAACGTGTCACAACATTAGGGAAACAAACACTATTGACCTTTATCTCAAGCCATTCCTCCAAAAAATCCATTGTTATGTAGGAAGTTTCATAGTAAACTGAGAATATTAGCACTGATGATGAAGGGTGGAAGTGTCCAGTAGCCCAAGCCTGGTATTCCTGGACATCCCACATGCCTGCACTGCAATTAATCTCTGGTTTTAGTGAAAACATCTTCAGACTTGAAAAAGAACGTGACCAGAAGCAGAAGCTCAGTTTTAAACTCAGGTTAAAAACAGCAAACAGAAGAATTTTATGCATAGCAGAACAAAACTCATCACTTGAGGACAGAATGAAATTCTTTATGCATATGAAGAATAAAATATATTTTATCCTGAGCTGGATGCAGCTTGCTTATGATGCAAACAGCAGGCACAGTCCTATGTGCACATACATCACTCTACATTATAAACAGCCTAAAAGCCACAAAGTTGAAAGCAGATCTTGATTCTCACATAATAAAAGTAAGAGATGCTGCAGGAAGGATTGAGCTTTCCTGACACTGGACTGGGAACTTATCAGGAGATAATAAATAATAGTATCCTAAGCTTATTCACCTTCTCCTTTTTTTTTTTTTTTTTTTTTTTTTACTTCCTACAGCATTCCTTCTGCAATCTTTCTGGATTTTAAGAAACGGCAACAACCATCACTAAGTCCTTTAGCTGCAGGGTATGCAGCTCCCTCAGCTTTTTCCATAATTTGTAGTTTAGCACCACCTTCCTAGACACCAAAGAATTGCAGCTTTGCACTGCCAGAACATTTGGCTTGAAAGCCTTAGAACAAAAAGGAAAGTGCAAAGAAAGGTAGTTTGTAGTAAAGCATTTCTCACACCCAGCAAGTGTTTTCCATACAGGGAAAGTTTAAGGCTCACCCCTTAAGGTAAAGAGCCCAGATTGTTCCCTACCCTTCTGACAAGGGTTGGCTGAGGGCCAAGAAAGAAGCATCTATTGGATCTTGTCACTGTTCTTCAAACCCTCTATCCCTCTCTATTGGCTCTAAGCCAGGTTATCCCTCCTAAAATATTAAGAATTTAAGAAAGAGCACAAAAGGGAACTCTAGGCTTTTCAAGGTGTGTTAGCAGGGTGTCTGAGGTTTCTCAGGTGCCTATGCACAACTTATTATTTGTTTTCTGCAAAGTTTGTTATTTTGTTATTTTTTCTTTATTAAACCTTTTGGTTTACAAAACACCTTCGAGAAGCAGTCTCACTGAAATTAATTACAGGCACTTTTCTGCCAGGCTGGACCCTCAGAGTGTGAGGCAAACCCACAGTGGTTATTTCCATATCTGTTTTAATTATTAGACCTTTTTAACAAGATAGCATCCTCTGTCCTCATCAACTTTTGCAGTTCATCAGTTTTCAGAAACCATCCCACAGACCAGTGCTCCCTGTAGCACTTCATTTATGGCCCTATAGCTGCGGCTCTATGCTGTCATAATTTCAGGGCCCATCGCTTTTGTTTCCAAGTAATGAAAACTGAAGTTTCTAATGTAAACTGTATTTTATGCTGAATATAGTGTGTTTTAACGTTTAAAAATGAGCTTGTGAATGCTTGATGTGAACATGGTATTTTCACTCAACATTCACAGACAACAAATTTCAACTTCTTTTCTGCAGTTCATGATAAATAGCTGTTAAGGAGAGAGTTTTGATGTCTCATTGAAAAACAGGATTGACAATGGTAGTCTGTAGCCTCATAGTACAAAATATAAATATTTTCTTCCATAATCCGAGGAGTTGGTAAGAAAAATGGTAAAGGTGACAGACACATGGGTAACTGACCTGCTGTGGTGTCAAAGACAAACCCATACCTCAAAGAACATTCATGCAAAGCATGTAGATTTTTTTAAAAATTCATTATTCAATTTTCCCTTTCTGTGTGTTTCCCCAGCATGTCCTCACTTGCATGGGGTATGACCAGGATCAGCTACCCAAGAATAAGCTTAATCACAAAATTACCTTACAGTCACCCCCTGCAAAACCTCCTTCTACACTGAGCTCCTTATCTTGTGACCCAGAAGCTGCAAATACCCACCATGACATGACCTGTTTTGCAAAATTCTCACATATTGATCCCTGAAAACAAGCTAGAGGTCTGTGTGCTTGGTAATTGGCTTGGTGCTTCCCATCAGCACTGTATGAGGAAGTCCCAGAAGGTGCTCCCTAGTACGTTGTCACAAAATTCTGGGTGGCACATCACCATCCTCTCTCAGTTTGGGTGATTCAGGTGATTAAATGATTAAAAGTCCTTGGCCCTCTAAAAGCCCCGAGTCGCGTCACAAGGAAAAAAGCGGAGTCTTCAAGGTCTCGTTTTCAGGTTTCTCGTGTTGTTTATTATTTGATATCTCAAAATTTTTCTCCACACCAGCCAAGATCTGAACAGTGACTGGGACACCAGGCGACTGACTGCTGATGGAGTGTCGCTTTGCTTTTATACAGATAACTACATGTTGGTTATTTACAATTTCATACCAATGCCTAGTGCCTATACTAGAAGGGTCATTTCTACTTTGACCCAATCGTCTCAGACTACTTTTTGTCATCATCACCTCAGAAGATGGAGGAAGAGGAAGAAGGAGAGGAACTCAAGGAACCACCCTAATTCCTCCATTTTGTCCCTCCACTTACCTCTATTCTAAGAACCCCAAAACTACTAAATTTTTCATCTTGTGATGTGCTAAATTATTGTTTTCACACTTTTGTGGTTTGTAATTCCTCTCTCAGTGTTGGAAGCCTCTCCCATGGACTAAAATCAAAGCCAGTGTCTTCCTGGGCTCTGTGCCAAGGTCTCCAACCCCTGTGGACTGGCTCCACACCCTCCTGTCCAGGGTTCAAGCTCCTTTCCTCGGATCCCAGGTCATCCAAGGGGATGCCCTGGACTCCAGCAATCCTCCCTATGATTCTCTGGACAGTCCAGTGGCTAAGCCGCTCACTGCCATGTTGGACACTGAAGCTCCATCCCCTCTTAAGCCTTTGCTTCCCTCTACTTTATTCACCAACTAGAAAACACTTCTGTTGTTGGGGAGACCTTTTTGGCATTTTGTTCCTTCATTTCTTTGCCTGTGAAATTACTCAAGTGTATATATACACGAGTATATATACACTGTGAATATAAAACAACACCTCATTTTTGTGTCTTTGAGGGAAGAAAAAACCCCATGATATTACATATTAAGCAACATTTTCCCTGCTAGGTATCCAGCCTTATATCACACTTTCCCAAAATCAGTACCTCAGTGGCAAATTATTGCAGTTTTAATTAAGTCAGTGAGTTGAGAAATGGGCACTCATTTAACATCTGCTGACTGTGGGCAAAAACACACAGAGAAAAATAAATGATAAGAAAGGAGCTGTAGGTGTCAGTCTTTAAAATCTTCCCTGAGTTCCACATGTGAATCAGGTAAGGTTGCTTCAAGCAACCTCAAGAAAATGCATGTGAATGAGTCTTTTAAGGTGTATTAGTTTAATTTCTTTACACTTTTATCTGGATATGCTCATTCAGAATTTAAAAAAAAAAATCCTAAAGTGGCCCTAATTTAATTTATTTAATTTCCAAGGAGAACTAAAGCAGATTGTATTAAGGAAACTGAAATTCTGGGTAGGAGCGTCTGTGTTATGTTTTTAAATGAGGTTTAATTCTTGACTTTTCAATTCACATCTTTAATTTCCTGGGGCTGCATTTCCAGTGCAGCCCTGAGAAGCCAAATAACAAATACATTACTGGGAAGAGTGTCACGATAGTGTGCAATGCTAAACAAATATATATTAATTTTTGTCCTATTTAATGGATTCTACAAATATTTCCACATACACTGCTACTCAACAGAGGCAACTGCATGAGCACATGCAACTGTATGTTCATATGGCACGTATTTTTTATGCTTCTGTTAAAATTTGAATTTTACTATAATTGTGCCTGGAGTTTGCATAGAAAAATGTGTTATATAAGAGTATTCTTATATAACACATATATCATATATGATATAAATATCATATATGATATTTACCTTCACAGGAGCTACTCATTTTTATGCAAACTTGCCAAGTGTAAACAGATTAGCTCCTATTCAGCAGGGAAACTGGTTTTAGTTGTCTGTAATTCCCTGGCTGTCCAGACCTTCTCAGACACCAATCATTATCTCTAAAACCTCTCTGAGATTCTCCAGTATCAGATGCAGCCCAGCCACAGTGTAGGACAGGTAGTTTAGTCAGAAAAGCCGTGGGGTGGACTCAGGGCATCATGGCATTTTCCAGTCACAATATTTATATCTCCTGTTCATGAAGCTGATTTTGGTAGGCTCTGGCTTCTCTTTGTAAAACATTAGCTCTGTAAGTGAGTCAGCAGGTGTCTCAGAAGTATTAGCACTGGACAAAAAAGCCCTTTACAGCTGTGGTCCAACAAAAGTCACAAGCACAGCCAGCCAAGTAGGCAGTCGCCCTGGGCCGATAGCGCTTCTTCTTCCTCCCCATCTTCCTTCACATGTAGCATTGCTGGCAGTGCCAGAGGCCAGCAGCACCTGGGGACTCTGAGGTATTGTGAAAAAGGAGCCTGGAGAAGGATCTGTGGGTTGCCCATGAGCAGGAGTTATGGACCTCAGTCACTTTGATTTAATGCTTTTCTTCAGTATAGTCTATCTCTTCTCGTAAGTGACAGATGAGGAAGTCAAACTATTGTGAGCAGGGAGATATGTCTGGTGAAGACATTTGTTTGCCAAGCAGTTTTCCATCTTTCAGGTAAGTGAACTTCCCAATTAGCTCCTGAGCATGGTATTTGTATGAAAATCGTTCCATTAACGACACTCTCTTTGTCTCCAGCTGCTGCACTTCAAATTTGATGGCATTGTGTGTTGTTAGAAATTGGAATAGAACAAAAAGCATACAGAGAGAACAGAAGGCAAACAGAATTAGCAATTATTGTTTGATGAATACAAAGTAATAGCGCCAGCTATAAAAGCTGAAAAAGTTGTGCTTACAGTTGCTTAACAACTTGGAATTAAATTTTACACAATGAGCATCTGTTATCAGTTGATTTTCCCCCGTACTCCAAAAGCTTCAGTCAAGATAGTTGGCCCATTTTTGGGGCCAAGGCTGAGGAAAAAATATGTCACTGCTTTTCCTCTGCCTGATGTAAAGTACCAAGACCTTCTATCAGCTCCAGCAACCTCAGATTTGAAGTAGGGATTTGGACTTGCCTGCAGACAGTTTGTGCAGCAGAAATCTGCCCTTTTATTCTCATGAAAATCCAGGTAAACTTTTCCAATAAATAAAAAAGTGATGATTGCACTTGTCTGCTTTGCACAGACCAAATGCCTTGGGGCACCCAAGCACCTCTGGGTGACCATGCCCCATGCTGCTGGGTCATATCCATGTAGATGTCCTGCTGGGCAGCAGAAGATCCCCTGGAGCTTTGTAAATAGCCTTTCTCCAGCATCTCACCCTTTCCTACAGCATTTAGAGCAAGCAACAGGGAATAGCCTTTCTGTGAACTGGAGGGCAACAAAAGTGCTGAACAGCTATAAAACAAGTGTCAGAAAATGACATCAGAAAAGAGCCAGTTGCAGTAAGATGCTGGAGACATGCTCTTTGTCTCTCCTGGTCTGTCACAACAAAATCTAAATGTGGCTTTGGGTCATTCCTTCAAGCTGTAAAAAGCATTATAGTCATCTTCTGACTTATGGTGAGTGGTGGCAGAAAGAGAGGTTGTACTGTGGCTGCTTTGGACTACACATCCATTTCAGAGTGATTCTAAGGATAGAATTAAAATGCCATAGTATTTCTACAATATCTGAATAAATCTGATTCTTGTCTTAGTGGCAGTTTTAGCTCCATGGCTTTCTGTGTCCACAGCTATTTAGACACAATATAAAAATATTGCAAGAATAGTCCATTCCCCAAAGTGGAGCTAAGCTAAGAAGTGAAGAACCCAATGGAATGCTATATCTTTTTGGATGCAGAGGGCCCCAGAGCACCCACAGTTATGGGGATGACATCTTCCAGGAATTCAAGGAGCCAGATAAGTTTAGTCAGACCTATGTACTGTGCTCTGCCCTAATATGTGTCTACTGGTGGCAGGGAGGAGTGCAACCTTTCTGCTCCTAATGCTCGCTCTCCATTTGCAAAATACACACCCTGGGGCAGCTCACTGTGTTGGAAAGCATTGCCTAGAATAGGTAGGTCTCTGGTGTTGAAAATAAAACAAAAAACAACTCTTGGAAGGCATTTGAGTGTTTATTGAGGGCGGGAGCCAGCAAAACGCCAAGCTGGCTGCAGCACTCTGCCAATGTGCTCTGCCAGTGCAGCTTCCAGCTGGGCACTGGGGCTCCCCTCTGGGCCTGGTGCTGTGGCAGGGGTCATGTGAGGGGACCGTGTACTCTTTAGAGTGGCCATCTGCTGGCACCGAGCACACGAGCAGCTGGAACAGCTGCCTGCAGAGCGAGCACATCGCACTCTGTCTGGCCCAGTGCTGGATGCAGGCAGAGCAGAGCCCGTGGAGGCAGAAGGGCACACAGGCCGAGTCCTTGACATCTTCCAGGGAGAGGGGGCATTGATGGGCTCCTCCAGGCCTGCCTGTGGCACCTGCCTCATGCTGCTGTTCTTTGCTCCTGCAGGTCTGGCTCAATGGTGCCCAATGTCATGTCCTGCCAAGAGAGACATGCAAAGTGCTGGAGCTTTTCTGGTGCTGAGAAAAGAGGAGCAGATAAAAGCCCAGAGAGCTGTGGAGGACACCCAGATGGATCTCCTCAGCAATTCCCCAGCTTTCAAGCCCCCTCAGGCAAGGTGCCTGGGGCAAACTGTGGAGAGCTGTTGGGGGGACATGAGGGGAGAGCTGGAGCCTCCAAGCCCCCAGAGCACCGTGCTCTTCACCAGACACCAGCTGGATTAGCACAGGGCGTGTGCCTTCAGGAGGTGGTCAGAAAATCTGGGCAATGTTTGGCATGGCTGAAATCCCTGGTGCTCTCGTGGTATGTCTGGTCCCAGGGCAGGCAACAAGGATTCTACACAGGCCTACACAGCTGAATAGAGGAGCAAGAAGTGCTGGAAGTGGGTTTGAACCTCGGGGTCTATGTGTCATGTGGGTCCAGTGTACTAAAGATGGAGACCCAGAAAATAGGCACCCCACACTACAGTGGGGGAGCCCTGGTGAGCCAATGGAAGGAGCACCCCAACTTAGCTCTTCCAAGGGCTTCACTGGAGGTAGAAGTGCCTGACCCTTGTCCCTGAAGTAAAAAGCTCTGAGATGACAGTTGAGGTTGGAAGGGACCTCTGGAGGTCACCATGTCCAAGGTCCCCACTCAAGCTAGGTCAAGATGTACAAATACAGGTGTTAGAGGGACTTGAAAGTAAAGAATTAGAGGTTTTATCTCATAAAATTTTTATCCTATTCTGCCAGCTTCTGTCTTTTTGGTCCTCCTGGTGCCAGTCTGCAATAGAGTGATCAACAAAAAATACAATTTATTGCTTTACTGGAAACAGGTCCTGCCATATTCAGCATTTATTATCCTTCATGAGCAGCAGCAGTACGTATGATGTATGTGTTAATGAAGTCTTCATCCATTAGATGAAGATGGATGCTGAAGGCTGTGAACATTTTCAGTGTAAAATTTGAAACAGACTAACACACACCCTGAGTAACTGTTTTTCCCACTTTTTTCTGTCATCTGCTCTGACTTGCCCTGTTATTACTTCCATGCAGAACTGCTAAGTGCCAGCATTCCTTGCCTGGGTGACCAGTGGCAATACTCAGGACCTGACATGCTCACTCATATATAAAAATAAATGCTTTTTAATTATTTCAGTGATACAACTATTTGTCTTTCTGCTACTACCTGAACTTCTGTGGCCTGTGACAACTTAGTTTCAGGCTTCTGTAAATAATATTCTTGGTAGGTATTAAAATGATTAATATTTACATTATTACTTCTAAAGTTATTACCTCTGATTAGCACTTCAGAACTTACTGAAGAACTGTGAAATATAAAAACTAAGTGTTTCTATTTTCTATCTACTCTAGAAGACCAGTAATTCAGTAATATTTTTAATAAATGTAAATGGATCTCTCATTATCTGCTCTCCTGAGACTTTGAAAGTGTCAGTAGAATTCTTAGGTCCAACCTTACCTATTCCAACAATCTTTGTGTCCCTATATGTCTTTCTGTCATCCTTGGGTCCCTGATGACTCTTAGAGACGTGATGCATAAAAGAACTCTTCTTGTCTTCAGATGTTTCAATGAAAACTCCAAAAAAGAAGATTCTTCATAAGGAATAAATGTTACATTTCAAAGGACATTTCTAGATTTAACAACCCCAGAATTTAAGACTTTGAAAAAACATTACACTTTTAGGAAAATGGAGCTTTATCAACCACAGTTTTTATGATGTGATTGTTTTGTTGTATCGCAACCAAACACTGCCTATTCACTAATCATGGATCAGGGCTCTTGAAAAACATTTCTAATCCTTTTGTTTTACTTATATATCTCTTTAGGCTTTGAATTACATGTCAATGTGCTCTGATTTTCATCACAGTCACAAAGCCTACAAACTCATAAACTGAGAATCTTGGATAAATCACTTGACTCTAGAAATTGAAGATTTATGTGGATCTGTTTTTAAAATGCAGTGTTGCAAGTAAAAGCCTATAAACTAAAGGGAAAGAGAAGTTTATAACCTATTTCTAATCAAATTGAAGGACAAGAAGACGAAGTAGGAAAACTAGATTAGATAATTTAAGTATTTCTTTTTTCCATAAGAACTCTTGGTAGACAAGATGAGGATTATTTATAACTGAAAGTATAATTTAATTGTTTAATCTTCACTGTTGTGGTTCCACTGAGAGTTCCTAGTCACATGTGTTGGCCATGGAACATGAGTGTCTTGGAGGGCACATAGGACAATGAAAATTTGGCAAAACAAATGACAATTCCTAAAAAAGTAAAGCAAGGCTTCTTACTTCATATAGAAGTACAGAAAGCCTAAGCTCACTTCTCTGGAAATGGGAAAACCTCTTCCCTTTGGTTGTTTTTTTAGGATTTATGACATTCAGAAGAAGGCTTGAGTTTAATGACAGCAGAAGGGATCACATCAACCCTACACAGTGATGTCTGCTGCCTCAGATCTGCTGATCCTCCATTTTGAGGGGGATTGATCACCACATAAAAAACAGTCCTGTGAATTATGTCTTTGCTTCAAAAATGTTTTGTGCTTCCCACTACATTGCAGTGTTGCAGTGACAGGCATTTTACCCTGAATGAAAAATAGATGAAAGGTAGCTGGAAATGCAGTTTCTTGAGTTTTTTTCCTGAACAATATCAAAATTCTTTTCTCTATTCATAACTTAACTTGTTCAGCTGATCTTTACAAAGAGCAGGTATAGGATTTCATAGTACTTTGTGTACATCATGCATCTCTTTTTACATAGCTACAGTGACATAGTATAAAATGGGAAGATAACTTCCAAACAATGCTCACAGGTTTACAAACTTTCCCTGATAACCAGCAAATCTGGCTAGATGCTTAGTGATTTTCTTTCCAATGCCATATGTCAGCAAACTATGACTCATACCAAATTCACACAGCCCCTAAGAGGATAATATTAACTCTGGCTGAAGCCAAATAACTCAAAGTCTTTGTGTGTGACCAGGAAACAGATTCAACACAATTTTTTGTTAGATTAACATAGCAATGAAGGGGCTACAGCAGGCAGAGGAATGAGCTGTTGGGTTGGATATGCCTCATGGTTTCTCAGAACTGATGAAATGTCTTTCAGAGCCTATGGGTATTACCAAAGAATCAGCAGGACATGGCAAAAGTCCTACTGATTTGATTGAACTACTGCTGACTGGATAGATGTTCCCAGATATTTAACTGCTGACTTGCCCAGAGTTCATCCTGACAGGTCAGCCTGCAGGCACTGATCCTGAATAACACGGAGGAATTTGTGATAGCTATATCGACTACATGTTGTGTACTGCAAGCATAATAATAAAATTGTGTTACATTGCACAATAACCATAAAGAACATACGCATGAAACCATAGTAACTATTGAGAGTTAACAACTTTTAATCTTTCTCCATTTTGCTGGTACTGCAGAAGTAGCCTATTAGTTCAAAAAATGCACCTTTTTTCTAGTGTAGCTGCAAAATATTGTAGTGTATAATCACAAAATTCAAAAGAAAGTGTATACTAGTTTAAATTACCGTATACTGAATATACAAGCTCTGCAATAGTTCTTAATGCAATTCTTAGCCAGCAAGGAGAAAATGTTAAGACTATTAAAGGAAATCGTAGTAGCTTTTAGGTCTTGTAGACTCCCCTGCTAATTTCCTGAAATACGATCATCCATCTTTTAAATTAGTAAATACTTTCCTAAAGTATTTACTAATTGGAGTATTTTCACAAACACATTTTTTTCACCCCCAACTTTTACTGCTATTGGTTTCCACAATGAAGCTATGCAGCCAGCAGCCACTTGCCTTTATCTGTGATAAAGGAGGCAGAGGGAAAAGGGAGTGTGCAGGAAAGTGAAGTGTTTGGTCTCTTGCTTCTGTTCATGCTGCCCCTGGCTCCAGGATCCTTGGAGGCTACCACTCTGGGTACAGCTCCATACTCTTGCTTCTTTGCAAGCTTTGCTCCAGCTTTGCCCAAAAGCCCGTGCTGACCCTGTGTGAGACCTGTCACTTTTGCACAGTGCAGGGAGGACAATCTACAGTCTTTCCTAAATCTGTGGGCTGGACAACCTGAATGTCTGTGACTCAAATCGCCACTGCTACAACCTGTCATAGTTTCACTGCTGACTTTTCTCTCTTGTTCATGCTACCTTTGACCTCAGTGTCTAGACTCCCATTTTCTTAACTCATATTTACAGGTAAAGCACCCACAGGAGAGCACAAGGTCAGTGCAAGAGAACTGTGTCAGAGAAACATATGGAAAACTACCCAGCACATCTTTGCACTCACCGGGATACACAGCCCCACAACAAAATCTGGAAATGAGTGGGACTTGCCCACACAGAGCTCAGGTTATCATACCCATCTCCATATCCCATTTCTCCTCTGCTTTGCAGGCACCAGCCACAACAATTAGTCAGTCTCTCCTGAACAGCTGTTCTCAGTGTGTATTTAGCTGCACAGGTTGCCAAGAATTTTAAACCCAGAGACCTTTTGCTATACTTGCACAACAGAGTGTTTGTTAGAGGAAGCCAATGCATGCACACCCACCCTTTCAGCTTCCACTGTATCTTGATATTGCAAACTGCTTTTGGACCTGAGAAGTCATGGGAGAGACAGACTACTCTTATGAAAGTAGTCTGAAGCTAACACATCCCACACCCACATCCAGCACTGCCAATATCCAACAAATGGTAAATGGAAATAAATGAAAGGGAAGTGTGTTGTAAGTGAAATATTTGCAGACTGTTTATAAGGAACAGTTAGGGACTTTCCAGAGATGCAAAACAGGATCGTCTTTTTCCTGAAGAAACTAGTAAACAAGGGCAGAGAAACACTGGAGGATTCTTATGCACAAGATGCCACTGGAAATTATTCAATTAGAATGCAAAGAAAAAATAATTTTTATCATCAGAGGGAAAGTTGTTATCTTTCACCCAAAATTACCCTTGCATATTTGTCATCACATACCATATTATTAACTGCCATGTTTAACAGGAGAAGAACTTCTTGCTTTAAAATTCTACTAATTTAAAATTAATCAGTAGATCGTCAGCTGCAATAGCAAAGGCCACAGCAATGTTGTAAAATAAGTACTTTCCGAAGCTGCAAGAGAGATTTTCTGCAGAAACCTGAAGGAAACTGCACAATGGTGCTGTTCTGTACTGTTACCCCTGCCCTTAGAGGGGCAACACGTTGCGACGTGGTGTGGACCCTCACAGAGGACAGCAGGCAGTAGCAGGGTGAAACATGGAAGGCTCTTTATTATCTGACTCCAAAGGCTTATATACATTTTGTACAGAGAGCCAAGATTGGCCCAAAGAAGTTACAATCTCCTGACTCCATTGGTCAATATGACCATCAGTCAAGTTCTCTCTCAGAGAACAAGAATGCAAAACATACAGATAAATTCTAAGAATACATATTGTTTACATGAAGCAGCATTAGAAGCTGCTGCAAAGACTCAAACACTTGAAAGCAAGAAATGCAGGGGTGACGCTGTACCTTCTCTAGGACATATATAATGTGGAACAAACATAAAAAAACTGTCTTCTGCAAATGTCAGCAACCTCACTGCTTGGTTTCATGTACAGTATCAACTTCTGATATGGTAAAAAATGTATACAAAAATTCTTTATGTGTATGAAAATTAGGTATCAGTATAAGGGCAACTCATTCTTCCTACAAAACCCATGTATTTTTATTGCTCTTACTATAAATATTTTTCATCTGCAGGTACAGACTGTTCTCCCCCTGGGTTTTAGAGGAAACACTCTCCCATAATTGCCATTAACTCATATTGATCAGCAGCTTACAAATGGGCCATTTGTGTGACTGAACTGCTGCAGTATCTGCTGCCATACTGGAAAGAAAGTTGGATGGTATTTTTCTCATCTATGTCCCTGGGAGGTGATGGGTTGTCCTAGTTCACTCTGAGTTCCTGCCAAGGCCTGGATGACAGCCTCAGAAGAGAATAAATCCCAAAGAAAAAGAATTGTTGGCCTCTTTTTGTACATGATTGATTTGATAGTTTGGAGCACAGAAACATATTCCTTTGTGTATTACTAGCAGAAAATTAATAACTCCTTTCTTTTGCCACAAGAGCATTAGGTGCTTGCCTCATGGATTCTGCCCCCTTTCTTAGCTTAATTAGCAAGAATGAGTTTAGATGAGAAGCACTTTGGATCCTAAACCTTTGCTGATGATTAATGCTTTTGGGACATTTCAGCATTTCAGTTTTAGACTCTCCTCCAAAATAAATGAGATGTGTTCACCCTTCTCCAAAACATCTCTGATTCTGTGACATGCAGTGACACGCTACTTATCTATCAGAGCTGCTGATCTTAACAGTTGTGTATGTCTTGCCTTGTAGTACCCTGACACAGGTAAATAAATATCCACTGAACACATTAAACAGCTTTCTTCTTGTATTTATCTAAAGCTTTTGTGGTCTGTTCTTGTTGTTCCCTGACACAGGAGTTAATCGATGTGCCAAGCAAAGCTGCTTTGACATCTCACTGCTGAAATGTAAAGCTACAAAGTACTTAGGAGTTGATCCTACTTTCCTGGTTTAAGGAAGGCTACTGCATGCCTTAAGTCAAAATGTCTATAGGAGAACAATTCTTGCCTTAAAGGAACTGAAATCATGCATAGATGATTTCATCTAAATGAAAACTAAACTACATAGATGTAGTTACAGAAAGATACTGACACAAAATGGGTATTTTGGATACCATTCAGTAAAAAAGTTAATTTGGCCAAAATCTACTTCAATTTTTTTTTTTTAATAAAGGTTTCTATGTACTTGGAGATGTAAGTTTGAACAGATAGGTTTTAAGCAAGTGTGAGAATGAAGCTTGGTACCTACCCTGTCTCTCAGATGTGTTTTGAATCTGATGAGTTTACGAGGTCAAAGAGTTTTTACATAGTCAGCCCTGCAAAGCCTGCCAGAGAGCTGTCAAATTAGGAGGGTTTTGTTGTTTTGTTTTATTTTTTTTTTTTAATCTTCATTAATTAAGTTCCCACAGGAGCAAAGGTTTCCATTTTTCAGCACCAACAATTGTATCCTATTCTTTTTAAGCCATTTAAACTATACTGAAAACTGTGAAGTGGCTTGAAGGTTTTTGACTGGCTTCCTGATTAAAAATAACACTGATTCTCATCCCAAGTGCACTTGCAGTGGAAAAATAATTTGCTGTGAGCACGTTAGTTTATGGGTCTTGCCCATAGTAGGGATTTTTTAAGACGAAGATGCCTAGTCACTGCAAATAAAACTGAAAAGATACATAGTTAATGTGCTGCTGAAAAAAAGATAGATGCCCTTAAATTTTGTATTTGCAATATATACAAAATTAACTTTTGGAGACGTGAACTCATTAGAGGGAAGGTAAAAGATCTAATTATAGATGGGTTTTTTTACATCAGTATTGGGATGATAGCAACTCTAAAAAACAAAAATAATTTATTTTAATTTTTAAAATATGCATAATTGATTTCAAATATAATCAAAGAATTACTAGGTTGGAAGAGAACTTCAATATCAATAAGTCCAACCCATGCTCTCACACCTCAACTAAACCATGGCACTGAGTGCAAATATAGCCTAGATGCAAATTTACTGACACAGAAGACACCATTCTTGTTTTCATGTGCAAAAGAAGAATTGCTCTTTAAATATAATTAAAATCCTCAGAGAAACTTGTTCACATATTTAGCGATTTTCAGGTCTTGCTAAAGTGATGCCGATTATTTTTCAGATTCTGCAGCCTTCCAGCTTTGGATTTTTGCATGTTCACATAGATATCTCATGACCACTGAGACTGAAATTTAAAATTAACAGGATGGTGGGGTTTTTTCGCAATTGTGATGACCACAGTACACAGGATATGCAGAGTATCAAGCAACTATAATGTCCTTCTATCCTCCACCTCTTTAAATATTTGTTAACACTGTCTTCCTGCACATGCTGAATATTCCGTAAATAAAACCACATTAAATAATTAGAGTATAATGTGTGGAGAGGAAGATGGGGGCAGAGAGAGAGGCAGAAATCTTAAGGAGTAAGCTGGAGGGAAGAAATGAGAGGATTTCTAATGACTGCAGGTGGACAGCTGGTCCCCGGCCTGAGCTGATGCCACCTCTCTCAGCAGGACATGGAGAAATTGCTGGTGGTGACAGATGACAGGGGGAGAAACTAGGTTTCACAGGGAGCTGAGGAGAAGGTGTGTGAGCAAGGGGCAGACATGACAGCTGAAGGTTGTGCTAGGGACTTTTGGGCACATTGTACCTCCCAAGACCTGGGGATCTACTTTGGTAATGCCCTCCAAGGCTGAGGATGTCACCAATTGCAAAGTTGAAGTGGGATGCAGCAAAACTGGGAGCAGTGAGGAAAAACTGATTTGGGGCAGACTGTTTATCTAAGTGGAGATAGGGGGAGGTGGGAAAAGGGATGTGAGAGGGAAATGAAAAAGGCGATCAAGAAAGCAAGAAGGAATGGATAAGAGAGTGGAAGATAAGGTATAGAAACAATGTTATCTGGAGGTAGTTGCAGAGCAGCCCAGCACCTGGCCACAGGCTCACAGCACCATTCAGGAGGTCTCAGCCCAACCTCCTGCTCACAGCCCCGAGGTCAGACTTAGCTGCTGCTGGCTTTGCCCAATTGAATCTTGAAAAACTGGGGATCATCAATACCAGGATGCCTAAACTATGATTGGTGGTCCCACACACACCAAATTTCATCTGTGCATCCACAGCCCAGATGGCTAGAGGCAGTGGGGGGCATCCCCCCTCCAAGAAGCTGGAGACATTGGGCATGGACCTCCCTTACCAAAGCTGCACATTATGGCAATGTAACCCTCCAAAACTGTGTTTGGCATGTCCCCAATGACAGTTTGAAAGTATATTATTCTTTCTGCCCCACCTTGTCCTCATATCTTAGGTCATCTGATGGACAAAGACACAGGGCAGGGTTTGTCAGAGGTGAGTGACTGTACAAGTCAGGATCAACCAGAAATTTGCCACTGTTCACCTCACTTTAGCATTTTGCATCAAGCGTTTCCTGCAAAATTAAGGATAACTTATAAAGAAGTGGTTTTAATCAAGATACAAGCCATTTGTGCAAGCCAGGTTGCCTATCCAGTGTTTCAATTTTAATAAATTGTGACCAATTCATGACTTAACTCATTAAAAAATTTGGTATCTAATCACATAATCAGTCAGTTCTCTGCATTTGTCAAGTTAACCAGGATTAGAGAGGCCCCATTTCCTTAAGTTTCATTTTTGATTGACTATTTACATGAAAAACTCTGTGATGCCAATGCCACCACCTCATCCTCAGGCAGCAAACTGTGATTTAACCACAAGAAAGATAATTTGTGCAGCCATAAGGCAGTACAAGACCTAAAGAAGTCAGTGAGTCTAGGTCCTGCATCAAGGCCAGGGAGAACTACAGGTAAAAATAAACTTCCCAACCTTTGGCTGTTTTAGCTCCACAACCACCCATGCAGGCTCTTCCATAGCTTCATATCCTTGGGAGGTTACTGCAGCACTGTTGGACCTGCAGTCCCCAAAAGTCCTCTGATCCTTTCCCTGTCCAGTGACAGTACTCAGTGACTCTTGCCCAACTGTACCATCTTTCTTTTATCACTGTGATGAAAGTCATCCCTATCTCAAAATTCTCAACTTTTTTTAATTCTAACCTTGTTCCCCTCTGCTCACATCTTCTTGTGGCCAAGAAAATCCATGTAAGAGACACCTCGAGCTAGGTGTAAATTACCTGCTCTCTAATCTGGTGTGAGACACCAGTGAAGGTGTGGCTGGGTTCTCTCCATGTCAGCCTCCCACAGGCATTCTGTGTCCATGCAGACTTTACTGGTGTTCTGATGCCCTTCGGGGCATTTTTAATTAGTTTTCCTTTGTAAATATCTAGTTATTTTTACAAATAATGTCAAACTTAGTATCTCCAAAACCCTTTTCCCACTGTCAAATTCATTTGGCTATGGGCAATAATTTTATAATTTTTCAGGAGGAATAATACAGACTTCTGATGCCGAAAGTGACAGCTCTTTAGAAAATAATAAAAGGTTGGTTAAAGCATTTTGTGCCCATGTTAGTTAAATAATTTCTTCATTGGCTTAGCAAAAATAGAGGAATTCATTCCTATTTCTGCTATAATTTTCAAGCCCTGTCATTGAAATGATAACTGTTAAAGTAGTGTCTCAGGCTCAGAGAAGATAAGGTATTTTCCAAGTACTAAGAGAAAACAACTGATGAAAGAGTTACTTGTTCCAACCAAAAAATACACTGATATTCAATTTAAGAGGTAGCCATTTTCTATGCAGAATACCAAACTAAATGTAGAGGCACTTTTAGTGCAAAATTTTGTTTCTAATTGTTTTGGCTGGTTTTTTGTTTGGGTGGTTTTGGGGTTTTTTGGGGGTTTTTTTTTGCTTCATTTGTTGGTTTGGTTGGTTGCTGGGATTTTTTCTTTCATAGTAGAGAGTGCTGTTATTTTCACTTTGACTTCATAGTGTTCCAGACAGCAATAAACTTCTGATTGCCTTTTCTTCCTCTCCAAAAGTGTCTGTTCAAAAGAAGGAAGAAACAACTACTTGTACTATGCCAGCACTCAAAATATGTAGAATAATCTGTAGTTGACATATTTCATCACTAGAGGGAAATCATTACAGTGCTCTTCTAAGTAATTCTGGTAGGCACACTGTTCTCTAGAGCTGCAAAATGTGCAACAGGTTTCAGTTGGGATGCAAAAGTCAGCACCTGCCCCAGACCCTGCTCCAGCCCTCACATCCCTGAGGGTGATCAACATTCCTATGAGAAAGACAGAAATAAAAGAGAAATGCTATCAAGGGACCAACCTTATTATTCAGTATTGTCTCTTTGGGATTTTATAGTACATTTTTCCTTTGACTTCATTTGGTAGAAGTCAAAGTGAGTCAGTGAGAGAATTTCTAGTGTAAATACTTAATTTCAAGATAATTTTGATTTCTCTCTCCAGAAACACCATTTACACTGTTTTTACAGTGACATTCTGAAGTGAAGCACTACAGAAATAGGTATTGCATGTTCCTGGCATTAATTAGGTATTTAGTGAAATATTCATTTTTAATGGAAAAGTTGCCACAATTTAATTCTTACTCTTTTTTTTTTCTTTTTAAAATAGTTCTGTGTTCCTTACCCTACAAATATTTACTCTAAATATGAAAGTATTTCAAACCCTGAACTTGATGCTATGAATGAAAGAAATAATAAAGAGATTTCTGAGTGATTTCTTGATAGAAAAATCCTTACTTTTCCATCCATGCTTTCAGGGTTTTTGTTTTGCTTTGCTTTCCTCTCCCTTGCAGCACGACACACCAGTAACTACTTTGCTGCTCTGGCAACCTTCTCACAGATGCTGAAAGATGGAATAAATCTTTGGATTGACACAGGGTTACATTGACTTATACTGGGATCACCCTAAGCTATGATCAGGCTTCTATATAATTTCTCAATTATATTGTTCCTGTAATCCACTGCAAAGTGATTTTCATCTTCTTACACAACTTTTTTTGAATGCAGTTGAGCCTTAGATTACAAAATTTTCAGGCTTCACAGATAACTGCCTGAACCTGAGCCCCATTAAACCCTCAGAGATCAGACTGAAGAAACACTTGGTATAATCCTAGCTTTGAACAGTTGTCAAAATCCATCCAACTTTCAAAGTTTCTTATTCTGTTCCAAAAACTGGAGTAGCTCTCTGTTTGCATGTTGAAAAACCAACGCACAGTAATACATCTTGTGTTCTATGAGGCTTTTTCTCCTAATGCTGTTCCATCTCCTACGAACAAATACTTCAGCAGACATATTACAGCCATTTTAAAAGGACTTAGATGGGGTTTAGGTTCTCTTCCTAGATAAGACCAACTAGAAGAGAGAAGAACAAGCTGAAGGAGAGCAGGAATAGAGGGAGGAAAATTTTTAAAAAAAAACAACCTAGGGAGATTGCAATCAGGTTACCAGCAATGGCTGATCAAGTCACACTGATGGAGAGACCAACACCCTGCCTCCACACTGTCTTAGGCCACCACCTCTGCCTTTTTGCTGCAGGTAACTTTTTTCTGTGCAGGCAGGCAGGACTTCTAAATTTACCTGTTTTGGAGTGAGAAATACAAAAAACCCAATAACTCAAGACTGTATAGTTTTTTTCCTGCAAGAAAAAAGTATCTTGGGAGAAAAAAAAATAACTTGCAGAAATCTTCAAATAGTGGCCCCTTACTCACATGGGTCGACTGCTCAGTAGCTGATTTAATTGCTTTTAATGCTTTAGAATTTAATTCAGAATTTAGAATTTAAATTCTTGCTTTAGAATAGCAAGATAAATAATTTTCTCTACACACTGATTTAGCCAAAGTGCCTTATGACAAATTTCATGGTGATGCTTTTGGTGTGAAACTTATATCCTTAGCCTGGAGCCAAGGAGTAACTTCTTTCAGTAATTGTTTGCATACACATGTATACACATACACAAACTCCTAGAAGAACCCCAGTCAGAAGGATCCTCCTGATCTCATCTAGTCTGATCCCTGCTCAAAGCAGGGCCAACCTTGAATTTAGAGTCAATGTTAAAATTAGATCGGATCGCTCAGGGTCATGTCTCGTCAAGTTCTGATTATCTCCAAGGATGGAGATACATGCTCTTTCCACAATAAACAAGTGGCTTAGATCTAGAGCACAGACAGCTCAAGGACTTAACCTTTTGGAGTTTATCTGCAAAATAAATTAAGGACACTAGTGGAAGGGATCATGTAAAAGCATAGACACTTCATCCCATTCACTAGACCCAGACCTGGGCTTCAATTATAATTTACTGCTCTGATGATTAATTTTGCTTTTGCAATTCCACTGTTTGACTCTCACCCTAATATCACAAAAATCCTAGGCCTTTTTCCCCTTAGAAGAAAAAGTTAATTACATTATATGCAGGCATGCAATTTAAGAGTTTAAATTGTATCCAGATCTTTCCTTTTAGGTTCTCTCTCGCCCATGGACACTAAAACACTTCTTTTACTCATTAATAGATTCTGGCAATCAAACAGTACAAAGTTTTATTGGCAGGACTGAACTCTTTTGCACTTTATCAATGATGAACCTTTTC
Source organism: Zosterops lateralis (assembly GCF_965231275.1). Lineage (NCBI taxonomy): Eukaryota > Metazoa > Chordata > Aves > Passeriformes > Zosteropidae > Zosterops > Zosterops lateralis. The sequence goes on from NW_028154523.1 coordinate 32,319, forward strand.
AATGAGCTATAAAAGTAATTAGTTAGGCTTTTTAATAAATTACCTGGGGAAAAAAAAAATCTTTTTCACCACCTTAGAGTTGTCAGTAGGCAAAATAATAAAATCATTTGGTGAAAATATAGGTTTATTTCGAGGTAATTTTGAAAATGTGGCATTTGATCAGTTCTATATTTATTTTGGAAAGCTATGAAAAATATTGATATTTTACATTATAAAATGTAATCACTTAAAATATATATATTTTGAGAAAAAACTAGCACAGACAATGTTTTAAACATACAAAATATTGAATAGCTATGTTAAGTTTTCAGATAGGTAGGACCCAAGTGAAATACAGGATGACACTGGAAAACAAAGGCTGCTGTAACTTATGTCAAAATAATTTCAGATGTCCTTCATCCTGCTAAAGGTCTCTCTGTTCACCAGTGGAGATTGCCGAGCCCATGGAGACATTGCCCTGTCTCCATTCTTCATCCATCACAGTCATGGCCGTGGCAAAACTCTCACCTATGAAGATGGGCTTGTACTAACGTGCTGATTTGTAAACTGGGTTCTATACCACCCTGGCACAAAGCTGACACCTCCAGCAGAATGGGACTAAATTCACCAGTCCCTGTCTTTCAGAGCTATTAGGATCAGCAGTGTGCTTTAGAGAATTTTTCCCCAAACGAGGAAAAAACCCATCTCATCTCTTAGAAGAAAAGTTTAGCCCCCCCACTATAGCACACTGTTGCTTTGCGTATCTGTCTCTCAGGTCAGCTCAGCGTCGGCTGGGCCACCCTGCTAGCTCTGATACGCCCAACAGTACCTTTGCGTGGGTCTTTGGCTCCGCAGTCCTTTTACCTTGGCTGTCTCGGCCGTGGTTCGAAAGAGGGGACACTCCAGGCTCAGGGAGAAAGGTTTTATTCGGGTAACTCAGGGGCAGCCCCTGGTTCCAGGCCTGTGCCTCTGGGGAGTGACCCCCGGCCTTGGTTACAGGGGGTTTTTGTTCTCCCAGAATCTCAGGGGTGGACACAAGTTACAAGACCAATGAAACAAAGCCAGGTGGGTAAGGTCAAAATGCAATACACAACATTAACAAATCAGGTGAATTTGGGATGGAGTCCTGGGAGACCACCAATCACTGTCAGACACCTCTCCTGAAGGTTTTGGGTTCTGGGGGATGATGGACACGTGGGGGAGAATACAATGTGATGGGGGAAAATACAATAGGATGACCGAAACCCTGGGCAGAGGATTAGGTTGCCTTAGTAACTCTTATCAACTTCTGATAAGAACCCTCCAAGACAAGAACTTTGCCTGGCTAGGGTTAAAGTCCAAATCACATCAAACCTACAACTAAAAAACCTATGAGACAATTTCAGCACCCCCACAGCACACTGAGCCTCAGCCTGCCTGTGCTCTCGGAAGATAGGAAGAGTCATTCATTCCTCTCAGGTCATGCCCTCAGAGACTTTACACAGAAGAACATTTTATGGTTCCTCTAATCAAGGTGTCAACCTGCTCAACCTGATTAACTCCTGGGAATTCTCTGGTTACACGTATAGATGCTACTGCAGTCATTCAGAAAAGTCAGATGGGAAAGGTGTTTTGTGGGTACTTAGAGGCAATACCTAGGCGTGGTTTTTAGGACCTTTAGCATTTGTCCTGTGCTTAGTCTCCAGCTTCCTACAGCTAAAACCACAAATGCAGAACCAGTCATAATCTTACCAAAAATATCCCCCACTTAGAAATTGGGTTGATCAAGAAATGAAATGGGATAAAGTTAAGAATACCAGTTGCTGAAACAATAGCCAAGATTGTTATGAAATGAATGAATTTTTCCCCCTTGCCCAACCATATTAAAATACACTGTCTGAAAAAAAATTGGTCATCAAACCCAGAAAGGATCCCATGCTTCTTTACAAAGTTGACATGGCAAGGGGATCCTGGCACGTGATCCATGTCAAACTTAGGCCAAAACAGAGAGAAAAGAGCCTTATCTGGTATTGCCAGAGAAAAATTCATCTTGCTACCTCTGACAGAGGTCAGCATTTTTCAAAACAGTTCCAGCCCTCCCTGCCTCTCTTTGAGGACACATGATTTGGCAGCTCCTGACATAGGAGAGCCAGAAATGTTGAGGCCTTAAGCATGGACCTGAGGCTATGCAGAAGATCTGGCTTCCGGCGGGACTTCCACCACTGTGCCCCAGTGCCAAGGACAGAGCCATAACTTGAGGGTGTTGAGAAGGCACCAGGCTGGCACCCACAGGGGTCTCTGGATAAGCCTGGACTCGCTTTCTTGTGAGGGCTCCCACACCAACCATCCCATGGGAGATGGTTTGCTGGGTCAGAGGCTCATCCCAAGAGTGTGCTGGAGGTCCAGGAAGAACCTGAGAACACTTGCATGTGGGGCCATGGACTTAAGCTGGGTATCAGACCCTGCAAAGCCCAGTACAGGAAGGTGACTGAGCTGGCCAGGGTTTGCTGGGCTGAACTGTGGGCTACTCCCTGTAGTTTGCATCACAACATTTCAGCACTTAAGGCTACACAGGATGCCTAGACCAGGATTAGGTTTGGGATAGTTTTTCAGGACAGCATGGGTACCCAGGTTTAAAAAAACGGGTTATCCTTGCAGGCTGCAGCCCCTTTAAGCCAGCACAGCTCCTGCAGGTAACAGGACACAAGGCTTTGCTTTGGCTCTGTAGAGCTTTGATATGGAAGTTTTGCTTTGCCCGAATTTGCCTAGACCTGAACAAAGCTTTCCTTTTACTTGGTTTGATCTGTTGGTTCTAATGACCAAGTAGCTACACTGAACCTGCATTGCTTACCTTCCAAAGGTACAACCATGGCTTTTATACAGAGAGTAGCAACATGCAGCTCTTGTGTGGGGTGTGAAACTTTTGCAATCTTATCAGAATGATGCAATGCAGGCCTGGTATGAGAGAAAAGGCTGCAAAGGTGGGCTCCTAAAAGGTGCCGTAGAGGAGTACAGGCACAGCATGTTGGAGACAGGGCATGGGTTGGTGCTGAGTGCCGCAGGGCTATAATCAGCATGCCAGTGGTGAGAAAAAGAAGTGCTGGCCTGGAAGCTGAGAAAAACCCATTTTGGGAATAATAATAATAAATAAATAAATTAAAAAAAAAAAAAAAAAAAAAAAAAAAAAAAAAAAAAAAAAAAAAAAAAAAGCTGTTGCCTGGCCATACCCATTCCCATTCCCCCCTGCTGAAACCATTGGCCCAGAGGAACAGTGGAACAGCGAGTGGGACACCAGAGGAAAGGTGAAGAGCCTACAACATGTGCACATAACAGTTTTGACTGTATTATTACTACTGAGGCTTTCCATTAATAATTTTGAAAAACAAACAAATGAAGCTGCAGAATAACAGCTTTTTAATTGGTCTGATAAGACTTCAGTTACACTAATGCTAAGAGTCAGAGTTTGGCTTAAGGTTGGATTCATAGCTCAAGTTTGGAAGGTTTTTCCAGAAGACCTTGGGCTGCAAAAGGGCTGTCAGGTGTTGATGAGCTAAACCCATATCATTCACTGTAATCCATCCCTTCACATCCGTAGCTACGTTTTTGCATGTATCCCCAACTCTAACAAAAGCACTGATCCCTGTTCAGTGACCCTGTGCAGAGGCAAACCTCAGTGATCCTTGCAGGCATCAGCTGACAACTTAACCCACTACCACCTTTTTTAACTTACCAGTTCCCTCGGTATATCCCAAATTCCAGCTATGGCCAGGCTGTGGGTAAGGATGATGGCTCAGGATTGCAAGCACCTGTGAGCAGCAGTAGGCTGGAGCTGAGTCTAGCTGGTACCACCAGCACCCCCACAGCTTCCCAGCTGCTCTGCTGCTTCTGCCTAAATCTGGAGGCTTGGAGCTTATAAAGACTGATGCTGGGCCAACAGGCAGGGAAATGGAGAGAGGCTTCTCATGGAGACTCCAAAACTGTTCACTGTCCCCAAAGCAGTCTCAGTTTTCCTTTGGGCTTCCTGCTCTCTGGTGTCTCTGAACTTGGCTTAGGTCTGAGGGAATACATAATTCTGGACATTCTTCCTTCCAATTTGGACACTGGACCATGACAATGGCTCTTAGGCAACAGAAATAGTTAATTAAGCAGGGAACCTCTGAATGGAGTTGTCATGCAACAGGGTCAATTTAACTCTTTTGCCTTGGACTCTGTCCCGAGCCTGTTGCCTTCACATAGTCCAGACGGACACAAAGTTCAAGTAAACAAAAGATTATTGGTCTGCTTGGGCAACTGGGAAGGACAGGAAAGATAAATTAAACTGCCTGGATAACCATAAAAAGATTGATTGTTGCCTCTAGTGCAGGGCAGGGATAGAGAAAGTATAAGAGATTTATAAGAGGTTATCCAAGTTTTGTGGCGACAAAAAATAGAAAAAAAAAGAACAAAGCCTTTTCCACTTGTATTTATATGAAAATTATTCAACACATAGACACTAAGTTAAAAAACTTACTGAACATGTAGAAGGGAAAAGTTTCTTATGATTTCTTCTCTTTTAAAAAAGAAATCAAAACCAAATGTAAAGACCATGATCTTACTTAAGATCAATCATCTCATATTCTTTTCTGTTTATACCATTCAGGTTTAAAAATAATTTTCTAAGAATAAAAACTATTTTTGACCTATCATTACACTGGGGAAAAAAAGATCTTAAGGGTTTTTTTCCAATTTTTTTATCATTAAATGTTTTAGTAACTTTTTACAGAAGACAACACTACTCTAATTCAAAATGTTAGCTTCATTATGTCTCTGCAGTTAAGCCCACAGCCTGACATAACTATATGCCTCATCCCCGCAGAAAACCTTTTTGACAGTTAATCAACTTAACAAGACTCCTGCAAGGATCCCAGCATATGGTCCCTTAGCACAACTCTGTGATGCCTTACTTCTAAGGTCACTGAATTTCTCCTCATTAACATCCACTTGCGTGACACAGCTGATCCTGGCACAGCTTCAAAAGAACCCCTCAAAGCCCTCAGGGAAGTGTTTGCTCTCAGAGCTTAGCAGCCTTCAGAGGTGCCTGTGAAAGGAGCCTTGCAAATAAACCCACACTAGCAGCAGAAAAGGAAGAATTATGGAAACACAAGAGGCAGCCCTGAACCATCACCCTTAGGACCCAACCCTCTACAGCCAGGCGTGTTTAAAAACTTTCAGCTGTAGCTTTTAAACCCTTGGCCACAGAGGAATCTGTGAATGCCTTCAGCCAACACAACAGCACTGGCAAGCACTGTGAAAACACACAATACATGATATGAATCTTCTGTGGTGGGCATGCAGCACTTTTTCCTCCTCTGAACCATGAATACTTAAAAACAATAAAATCCCCTAGGAATGTAGGAATCTTCCAAAAACTCCCCTGGACACAGACCAAGCCCTCCATGGCTTAGAGCCCTGTTATTTCAGCAAGGTCAGAGGGAGTTAGCCTGAACTTATGGTCACAAAGCATTTGGCCCAACATCTGTTAATGGCAGAGTTTGCTTCTGCCTCTGTCTAACTTTCAATTAAAGGCACAGCAAAACTGAGGGAGTGGGACTGAGTGGGGTGTTTGTACAGATCCCCCAGCTGCCCCTGCCCATGACATGCTCTGCATCACCCTGCTGGGGATGGAAAAGCTTTGAAAGAAGAAAACCCTGTAGTGGAACTCACAAAAGCCATGTAATTTCATATGGCATAGATGTGAAGGAAAAAAATTAATTAATAGCTCAACCTCTTAGAAAACCTTTTGTTCCTTACTGCTCACATTGTCTGACAACAGAACAGCTCTATGTTTGAGCTGAGTTCTTTGTCTTGGCTGTATTTTGGCATAGCTACAAACCCCAGACACAGGAGAAGGCATTAAGGACTCAAAAGAATGTGGAAGAGAGCTAATAATTCTTAAGTAAAAGTGTGAACAGAAGTTTTCAAAAAAAAAAAAAAAAAAAAAAAAAAAAAAAAAAAAAAAGAATTGTTCAGTGCTCTGTACTCACAGATGAGCAGCTAAGTCTGAGAATTTGATGTATAATGAGAGCTTTTCCTTTTTCAGATGTTAATATATATCTCCATATATGCAGCTAGATAAACAATTGGCAAGATTTCAGAAGCATGGAACAATAATCCAGCTAGGCTTTGGCATTAAGCAACTATAGATCTGACTTTAGCTCAGTGAATCTGCTTACTTTGCTCAAGTGTTTCTAATAAATACTGCCTTTCATGTCTGTGCCTCCAAGAAGTGCAACTACCTTGACACTAGGTTTCAAGAAGGTTGGAGTATAAATGAAAGAAGGGGGTGAAGGTGACCTTGTTTTACCAGCACAAGACATCTCATGAATGCAGCCTCACTGGTACAAAATATCTTTAAACTGAGCCAATGGTGCCCATTTCAGAGGGACCAACCTGGTCAATGGAACAAAGCACTGCCAAAATGCTCAGCATGAGGATATACACTGATATCTGAGGAGGCTGCAGCAGCCAGAGCATGGGGGCTTAGTACAGGAGCAACAGGGGAGGAGTCAGACAGGAGGACTATCATTACCCAAATATAACTTCAGAGTTCCTCTGCATTTGAAAATCAGCACCAGTGAAATGTTGCAGGACACTCAGAAAGTGGCACAAGAAAAGCAACTCCTGTTTATTGAGAAGAGTTTTCAAATCCATGTGCTTTGTCTTTTACCATTGCCTGGAGCAAAACTTACTTTCACTTCACCAATTAAAAACTGTTAAAATTGCACTTACCTTTCGCATTTCCTTCTATTGCCAGCAATTTAAAGAGCCCTGGTGAGTCCCATGCATTTTTCTATTTTGCTATGATACTTCTAATTGCTGAACAGCCTGGTAATATGTTAACTCATAGTATAATTAAAAGCTAGAGGACCTTTTGGATGCAAACCTCAGTACTTGAAGCATTGGCAAACATTCCTTTTGCCTTTCAGAATGGAAATCAAATCAAGTTCTCATCTTGCAAAGTCATAGAATGTACCTTATGAAATTTTTATTACTAGGGCAGAGATATAAAATGCCTGTGCTCTGACTTGGGCACATTAATTGTAAGAAGAAGGCTCACACTATTTCATGAAATAGAGGAACTGGGAGGAGGATGATAACCAGGTGTACCTTCCACTAAGGTTTGAGCCACCTAAAGAAAAGCCACTAAAACTTGGTTGGATACTACTTTCTCTTTATGCTGTTTATAGTGTAACACATTGACAAAGATATGCTAACTTCGTTGTACACATAGGAGACAAAATTTGTCATATGCTGAACAGCTGCTTGTGGCCTACACATCCTACAAGAATTTGTAACCTACACATGTCTGATTTATGCAACAAGATGCTAAAAATACATATACCTAAGCAAATGTGTTTCTGGAAGAAGACTGCTCTTTTTCAGGGCATTTTGATGGCACTTTGTTGCATAGACACGGTTGGTCCCTCTAAAGTGAACACTGTTTGAGTTTAAAGATTCTTTGAAGTTTTAAATTAAAAATAGAGAAAGTATGTTTATGATATAGAATATAATTTTTGTGGAAATCCTCTTTCCTTCATGATCTTTCTGGTCACTGATCGCCAGAGTTAATATCTGAGCCAGGACACGATCAATGAATAATAGAAATCATGATATTTGTATGACATTTTCAAAATCTGTAAGTCATTTTTCATTATGTTAATAAAGCAAATATTAAAGTAAATTTAGCCTTCTTCTAATAGCATTGTACTAGTGGATTCAAAATGAGAGTATTAAGGGAAGCTTTCCCAGAAGACAGAATTACCAGAGTGCTGTGTGCCAGAAGAAATAGGATGTTGACACATAGTCCCCTGGCTTGCTTTTCAATAATAGTGCACAGCACAGCACAGCACAGCGAGCACACAGCTGCAGTGCCTCACAGTGCTCACACTCCGGGACTCAATCCGTGCTTAGTTTCAAGACAAAGTTTGCTGTCTTAACTCATTCCATACTTTTGATTTTTAATTGTGCTGCTAGTTTACTTAGTAAACAAAAGAAAAATCTAACAGAGGTAAAAATTAATATTTATGAGGGAATTTACACTCATCTGTTTGCTTGCAAGCTGCATTACTGACACCCTTTTCAACAGTGTTACTAGAACTCCTCAGCATTCCAAACAAAATCAGAATCTGTTTGCCCAGGGTTTTCTTCTACACACGGGAGTGAAGTCCCTGCAGCAATGCATTTAAAATATGTGGATTTTTAAAGTACAAAAGGAACATAGTTTGATGACTTATTTTTTAACCCTATGCTGCTTTGTTGTTTTTTTTTTTTTTTTTTTTTTTTAACTGCATAACAGCAGTTGAAATTAGGAAGGCCTATTTTTAAGGCATTCATAATAAGCTTGTGATGACTTCAAGAACAAACTGAAAGGTTCCCACATGAAAGTGTGTGACAAGTCTGGAGCTGCATTCTCATGCTTCAGGCAAACCAGAAGCGAGGCCCAGCACAAACCAGTGAGGTTACGCCTACAGGAATGATGCAGACATATCCAAACTCATTCTAAACTAGGCCAGAGTCTGCACAGGCTGTAAAACTTTGTCCAAGAATCAGGATAAATATTCAATCAGTTCATCCATTCCAGTAGAAACAACAACTCATAGCAGGGAGAAGAGAGTAAAAATCTCTGCACTTAGCAGTTAGGGCAGAGAGCTTGGAAAGAAAGTCATGGACAACAGTCCTTGTTTCTGGGACTGGGTTTTTTTTTCTTCAGCCATGATTCCTGTTCTTCCTCACCTGCTGACATTTATTTGGAGACACCATTTTACTATATGAAAAACCATAATTTTCAATTTTGAAGAGTCTGATCCTGTAGATGTGTGTTATATGTGATCTGAGACAATCTCAGATCAAGACTCTCCTGGGACCTTGAGGCAGGATAATCTTGTCTGTTCAGCTGGCACATCCAATAGATGCTGAGCTTCCCAAGCCTGTGATGGTCTTGCCTTCAGCAAAGGGGCAACAAATTATCTTGCATGCAACCAAGACTAAGAGCTGCCTGAGAGCAGCGAGTTAGCTCGAAGTCTGCACACCCCAGCTTGTATTCTAGTCACTTGTTCATCCATATTCTCATGCCTAAAGATCTCACCATGACAACAAAATATATAATAACCTGCATTTTCAAATTTCTTTGTGACTTCCATCGGGTCAAAAAGTAGTAATAAAGAATCACCTAAAAATAAAACAAAGGTTTTCTCATTCTGACCCCAGAAGCCATGACTGCTCAAGAACAAACTTCCCTTGAGTGGTTTTAAATTGCTTGCTCTCCTCAGACTGATACACAGAATGTTACCAACTGTAACACTACTCTGAAAATGGATCCAAATAAATACAAGTTGTGAATCCACTCAGTTTACAAATGAAAGGATTTTTTTTTTCGTTTCCAGAGACCAGTCCACCACCCTGCTTCTAAGGCTTCTAAAGCAGCAGGTTAGACTCTTCTTTGACATCTACCCTCAAGCACCTATGCAGAAAACCCACCTTTTATGGATATCTCTGCAACCCACATTAAGATGAGTGACACTAAAAGCATCAATTGCCTTCAGAAATCAGGAGAATGATGTTTCTTTTTTTTTTTAAAAAAAAAGTCATTTCGGAAAGCACACCCGTTGCTTGGCTGACCTTTTTCTCTCTATTCATGTCCTCCTAAACCTTGAAGCAGTTTCCAGAACACATTTCCCACTGCTGAAAGGTAAACCCCCTATTAATTTCAAACAATACACGGCTGTATTTACCCAAGACCTAAATAGGTGGGACTCCAGAGACACAGTGCGGCACTCCCACCCTGTAACAGGATCAATCAGGTTTATCCACAGACCAGGGTCTGTGAAACAAGTGAAAATTTCTGTGGTAGTTGTGCTAGTGGGTACAGTTCCTGGGCTCTGGTGGTCTGTGGGAGCTCTCTGGTGTTCTGTCCAGAAACACAAAAAAACTTTCCCTGAGGCTTTCCTGTGCATAACTCTTCTTGCCTGACAGTGCCACTTTCAGCAAGCAGAACTGACAACCATGGGCAGTACTTATGCTGTGTCTGCCTAAGTGCACCGAACAAAAGTACAGGCACAGGAATTATACACAGAATAAAAGTAAAAATCTGTTTCCTTACACACGAGACTGCAGTGCAATTACATCTATTCAGAATTTTGTTTTAGCAGCATCAATGTGGACTACTGCATATTCCCACTTCTAGAAAGTCACATTTTATGTCCCTACTTTAAAAAACCTTGCAAAGAAAATATCAAAGATTGCTTTTTGCGACTCCTATCTGTAAGAAGACTAAGAACAAGCCTAACTAGTTTTCAGAAAGAACAGAAAATCCAGCATTAATCATCTACCAAGATCCAACATTTCAACATTTTCTCATTAATTCATGCGCTTGTCTGCCCACCTACTTAAAAACCCGAAATATTTCAACACATAATGAATATATCACAGGAAGAAATGTAATGAAGTATGAAAGTAAAGTGGAATTCAAATATGTCATCCATCAGTTACTACCTTCACCATAGATGTGGACAGGTGTTAAGAACTAAGCATAGAGCAGCATGAGATTCCTCCTGCTTCTCATTCCTTCTATGGCAATTCTGAAATCCTTTTCTACATTCAGGAGAAAATGCTGCAATACTATTATTGTTCTGTGTTTTATGCACACTGATATAGCTCATTCATTCCCGCTGAGTTTCAGTTAAGGCATTGCCAGCCTTGCAGAGAATACAGGAACAGTTTTGCTTCAAATGTCCATGGATTTACAAACTGTTTTACCCTCAGTAGTCAAACATACAGAAAATTTAAAAAAAACCTTTGCATTTTTTTTGTCTCTGAAGAAAATTTGTGATCAGCTTCCATTTGCCTAGCTTTCACCCCCTTGCCAGCTTCTCTTTAGCATTCTGCAAAATCCTGACTGCAGCATGATGACTAGGGAAAGGCATCGGACCGACATGACAGAGCAAGGAAGCCAGAGAAAAGAACAGCACACTATTTTTCCTTGTCATCTCCGAGGGAACAAGTGAACAAGTTGTGCTGGCTTTACTCCACAGACACCAAGAAGCAGCCAAGGCCACCTCCATTTAAGGGGGAGCTCCCCATCACTGTGCACTCTTGTGAACAACAGAGGACAGGCAAATAAAGGCCAAAAATGCAATGCCCAAATAATTTAAGGCAGTGTAAACATTACAAGGTTGTACAAGTAGACAATAAAAGATGACAACTGATTTAAAGCATCAACCACTAAAGCCAGCCTCTTTAAACAAAAATTAGATTTATTATCAGACAATTAGAGCAAATACTTTCAGATTGGATCTGTGGACAAAGGATTTTGTTTTGAGAAGAAAGCACTGTATATTCTTTTCTTTTTGCTGTCAGACTGTAAAAACATTGACTACCCTTAATTCACTTGCTTTTACAATAGCATAGTCATTCATTCCTCACCACACCCATATATACTTTATCTTCTATTCATACTCAAAAGCTAAAGTCACATAAAAAGTTCTATATGACACCTCTAAGGAAAGCAGCACTAACCTTAAGAGTATTAAAAAGGAAAATAAGCGTGATCATTTTTCTAGTTAAGATCTATCTCCATTTACAAAATCAGTTTACATTTAAAAACTCAAAAGGAGTGTGTATCTCTGAGGAACAACTTGTATCCACACCAGTGGAGAGGGGTGCACATCAACATTAGTACTTTTACTTGTATCAGTTTTTGAAGCACTGCCTACTTGTCTGTACTCAACATGCTTCTGGTTCACATTGTGGAAGTTCCCTGCACATGGCAGCTTGAATATTTTTAGATGGGACTCAGCTTCCATAGTTACTCCAGGGAATTTCATGAATATTCAGTATACAGGACCAAAAGAATGCTACATCATATTAAAACTCCAACTTACACAGCATGGGAAAAAATACATTTCACAGTAAGTGTTTCACATTACAGATCCACCTTAATTGCACTGCTCCATCTGCTGCTGTGGACATACTTATCTGCCTGAAATTATTGGAGGGGGGAAGCTAAGCTTTCTAAAGTGGCCCCTTTTTTTTTTTTTTTTTTTTTTTGCCTTGACTAGATTTATGGACTCAAGTATTGTTTTTAAAATGAAGCTTGATTCGTGATTCTAAATACCAACTCTGAGTTATTATATCCTTTTTAAAGGTTATCTATAAAAATATCAATAAAACTTGAAGTTTTAAACTCTGTTTCACCACATTCAGAGGGAAAGCCATGGCAAAAACAGGACAAAAGTTAGTGCTTGATACGAAGCTGACGGGAGCTACTGTAAGTGCACTTCTGAGAAGTGCCCCAATAGGACATCCCTTTCAAGGCCTTCAAAAAGTTCAGAAATGAAGGTGCTTGAGCCAGCAGGTGTAAGCAATTAAACTTTTATTCATGATCCTTTACATATGACTAAAAATGTTCACCACAAAATGCAAACTTGTACTTGTATTCAGCAGTGAAAACAGTCACCTCTTCATAGTAAAGCACCATAGCACATCACAGAAGAGTCAGAAATAGATTTCATTTGTCAATTTTTCTCCACACAATGTACTTGACAAAGTTGAAGATTTTATCGAAGGCTAAAAGTTCCAGAACAAATTCTATAGTCACCTGAGTGTTTGGCAGGAACAGTACTATTCAGTAGCAGTTACTTTTTTCTGCCTTTTTTGTAAAAAAGAGCTATTTTTCACGAAAATGAGACAGACATAATTGGGCCAAACATTGAGATGTATATTTCACCTGCATTTTTCAATGGGAGACAAACAGAACAGTTTGCTAGTAGGAGTACCTACAACAACTATAAGAGCAGTTGCCAAAAAATTGGAAAAAAAACTCCAGCTCATTACAGCTGATTGGTAGGGCCAACCCACTTCCAGGCACCTATAACTCCATTCAGTTTTATTCATTACGTTTAACTTGCATTTCATTCATACTACATTTAAAAAGACAACATGATTTTTTTTTTTTAAGTTGTGTACATGTACACAGTTTTGGTAGTCTTTTAAAGCTGTAAAATGTATACATAAAGAGAGTCTAATGACCCTATTACAGATTGAAGAGAAATAACCAGAATCAGTGTTACATACAAAATAATATTCTACCACAGAAACCAATACAGTTATCAAATAATTAATTAGACAATAAAAGTGTTATACAAAAAGAGAAATGGTGCCTTTTTATCACTTCACAGCAGCATATAAGAAGGCAACGTTAAGAAAAGTGCACAGCAGAAAAAGAATTGTTTTGTTTTCCGAAACACTTGAATTTTTCTTCAGATGTCAGGCTTCTGTCCATGAACACATTGGGTTAGGATTGTTTATATTTTCTCCCAGAGAATGTATTCTCTTCTTGCATGAATTCTCAGTAAGGCGCTTACTCTGACATGTAGGAACGATACATCAGGGCCACGATAATCGCTGCTATTGCTGGGATCACCCAGTTGGACCATGAACTAAAGGGAAGTTTTTGAAAAAGCAGATTAGGAAGTGAGAACCAACAAGTTATAAAAACAAACAAACAGAAAAGTCATTGCTTAAAGAGGTCCTTCCTCCCCACTTCAACAAATACTTCAAATTCAGGGCAACAGAACACCTGGATTAGCCAGTAATACTCCAGACAAGGGAAGAAGCTTGTACAGTAAGGCTTTGTACTGGAGCTTACAAGAAGTTTGCTTACTAGAGAAGAGTAAAACCCTAGGCACATTTAAAGTCACGGTGTGCTGACCAGAATGTCATTCATTCAAAACCCATTTAAGTAGCAGCATCACAATGACACTTCTAAGCACTCAAACTCCCCACCCAGAGGGTCACAGAAGAGTCCTCTGAGGTTTCAGCAGTAGGCAATTGTCAGCAGGATATAACTTTAGAAAGTTTATTCAGTGGTTTTCCAAGCTGTTTTTCAACCCCCTCCCAATTCTGATAGATCTTCCTTCTTCTACACAGAATCCTCTTAGACTTCCCTCAGATGCAACAGTGGTAGCAAATTTTAAACGCAAGGCATCCATGTCAGTAAAATAGTTGGCAATGGCTTTAAGAGTCTTCCCTTCACGTGGCAGACTCCAGAAATAAAGGCCTGTGCAAAACAAATCATTTGGTAGATACTGACACCCGTCAATATGAGCAATCACTTCACCTTGCAGGCTACAGCTATCTGTAGAGATCTATGCAGTTTCAGGAACTAGTTAATCACTGCATAGTTTGGCCATTGGCTGGATTTATAACCGCTGCTCCAACACTGCAGTTTTTTTATAGCTGACTTCATCCAAAGCCTCCTTGCCTATCCAGGCTGGGCATTTGCCTCGTCGACTCATCTTTTGGCACACAGGGACAGTCTGTTCCTGTGCCCTCAAAATCTCTGTTTTGAAGAACACCCACCTTTCCTGAACTCCTTTGTTCTTAAGGGCTGCTTCCCAAGGAACTCTCTGAATAAGTCTCTTAAATAGGCCAAAGTCTTCCCTCTGGAAGTCCAATGAAAGAGTCTTATTGATGTAGCTCCTGATTTCACCAAATATCAAGAACTCTGTAATTTCATGATCACTGCCCCAGTCGTCCTCAAACCACCACATCTCCCACCAGCCCATCTCTATTTGTGAACAATAGATCCAACATAGTCTCTCCCCTGGTGAGATCACCTACCAACTGTGACAAAAAGTTATCACCCGTGCAGTCTAAAAATTTCCTGGACTGCCTCATTTCTGCTGTATTAAGTTCCCAGCAGATGTCTGGCAGGTTGAAGTCACCTACACGAACAAGGGCTGACGATCCTGAAACATTCTCCAGCTGCTGATAGAATAAGTTGTCCAGCTCTTCCTCCTGCTTGGGTGGATGATAACAGACTCCCAGTAGGATGTCAGCCTTGTTGGCTTTCCCCTTAATTCTTACCTACAGCCATTCAACTGAATTTTCATTAGTTTCAATACCTATTGCATCAAAAACCTTCTTAATATAAAGGGCCACCCTCCACCTCTTCTCCCTTTCCTGTCTCTCCTGAAGAGCCTATAGCCATGGAGTGCAGTGCTCCAGCTGTGTGAGTCATGCCACCACGTTTCTGTGATGGTGACTACATCACAGCTTTGCTGTTGCCCCATGACCTCCAGCTCCTCCTGTTTGTTACCCATGCTACGTGCATTGGTGTACATGCCCTTCAGCTGGGCTACTGATTTCAGCCCTAACTCAGGCTTAGCAGCCTTGGGTCTGCTTCCAGGCAGCCCAGCTGCATCCCCTTCCTCCTTCAAACCTAGTTTAAAGCCCTCTCAATGAGGTCAGCCAGTTCCTGAGCTAAGAACCTTCTACCCTTAACAGAGAAGGAACCATGAGCTTGAGCACTCCCTGAATTCACAGCCCCCCACCCGTGGGATCATCACCCCCCATCCCACAGGTGACCAGGGAGGGGGAGCTGGGCCCAGATATCCTGGGGGGTCCCTGGGTTGGGTTTTTTTTGGGGGGGGAAAGTTTGGAGAATGGAGAACTCCAAAGGTGAGTGGAAAATGCCCCTTGTGGGGACATTGGGGGGTCCCAGTGGCAGCTGCTGGCAGAGGCAGCCTGGAGGAGCAGAGCCCTGTGTCCCCCAGGAGCCCAAAGTGGGGAGCCCAGAGGGGGGGGAGCGCCGCGATTGGCGGGACCCTCAACAGCCTGGAGAGGGGCAGGGGGGACTCCTTGGACCCCCTGGACCGCAAAGCAGAGAATGAGGGGAGAAGGGACCTTGGGATCCCAAAAACCTGCAGCATCCCTGTGAGCAGATGGAAAAGGGGGGGACTTGTCATATTCCTGGGACTCCCAGCAGCCTGGGGAGGGCCAGGACCAAGTAGACAGAGGACCCCCGAACAACCCCCAACACAAGTGTGATCTCCAGCAGCTGGGACAGGGGGAACCTCCAAAGACCAAAGGGGAGAGACCAGAGACAGGGGAACTGCTGGGAGGCATTTTCAGGGCTAAATGTTGATGTTTGGGAGGTTTTTCTGGACCCCAGATGGATAGTGACCTCTAGAGATGGACTTGGGCGAAACTTTAAACTCAATGTGCTCATCCCTTGTTTTCACCCCAAATCAGGACCTCCCATTCCAAAACATTGGCCAAGTGGAGGAGGAGGCTGCAAGGAAGAGGAAGATGTCCCGGGACAACCAGGCAGGTGAGGAGAAAGTCAGTGCCCCTTTCCCCCTCTCTCCTGCTCCATTTCCCAGCCCAGCACGGCCCCCGGCTGCAGGACAACCCTGCTGCCAACACTGTCCTGCTGGGAATGGACCGGGGGGATCTCATTCCCCTTCCCTCTGGCACAGAGGCAAATCCCATCCTCTCATTGTCCTTCCTCCCCCAGACAAGCAGCTGAGGATGGAGACTAGGGAGGACAAATCCCCACAGCAGAACCTCATGGAAGAGGCTGTTTTGAGTGGCTCCACAGCACAGGAATCCAACAAGGAGGAAAAGCCCCAGAGATCCCTCAGGACGAGGGGCTCCAAACCCATCCCAGGGTGCTCTGAGAAGGAAAGACCCCTCCAGTTCCAGGAAGGTGGACAGAACTTCAGCCGGGGCTCTAAGCTGGTCCATGAGCAGCTTCATGATGGGGAGAAGCCCCACAAGTGCTTGGAGTGTGGGAAGAGCTTCAGCTGCAGGTCCCAACTGATCAGACACCAACAGATCCACACTGGGGTGAGGCCCTATGAGTGTCCCCAGTGTGGGAAGAGGTTTCAGACCAGCTCTCATCTCCTCAGGCACCAGAGGATTCACACGGAGGAGAGGCCCTTCCGCTGCCCCGACTGCAGGAAGGGCTTCAAGCGAAACTCCCACCTCGTCACCCACCGGCGCATCCACACTGGGGAGAGGCCCCACGAGTGTGGGGAATGTGGGATGAGCTTCAGTGACAGATCCAGCCTGATCGTCCACCAGAGGATCCACACCAGGGAACGGCCCTACCCGTGTGAGCAGTGTGGGAAGAGCTTCAGCCAACGCTCCACCTTGATCCGCCACCAGAACACCCACGCTGAGGAAAGGCCATACAAGTGTGGGGAATGCGGGAAGGGCTTCAACCAGAGGTCCCAACTGATCATCCACCAAATGAGCCACACTGGGGAGAGGCCCTATGAGTGTTCTGAGTGTGGGAAGAGGTTTAAGACCAGCTCCCTTCTTCTCTCACATCAGCAGATTCACACAGAGGAGAGGCCCTTCCGCTGCCCCAACTGCAGGAAGGGCTTCAAGCACAACTCTGCCCTTGTCACCCACCGGCGCATCCACACTGGGGAGAGGCCCTACAAGTGTCCCCAGTGTGGGAAGAGCTTCACCCAGAGCTCTGCCTTGACCCAACACCAACGGAGGCACCTGTAAGGGAAGCCCTGCGAGTGCCCCAACTGTGGAACAGCTTCCTGCCTTGCTCCAACTCCATCCCCCACTGGAGGAACCACGTTGGGCAGAGCCCTGGTGACCAGCATTCCCTGTGATCTGCATTGCGGGACACTGGGCTGGTGCTATGGTGTATACTCTTAGTGAATTGTTTCCCCCCTATGTTGTTAGTTTTACCCAAGTTAACTCCCCCCCCCTCCAGTTGTTTGTCACTCCCTGTACCTGCCCTTTGCCTCAATTACCAGGAGGTCAATTCTCATCTGTCCCTGCCCTCAGTTATGGATGATTCTGTGTTCTTCGATGTGCCAATGGTTTAGTTAAGTTGTGTCCTCCCCTGGTTCCTCCATTGGTTGTTGTTCTGCAAGTCCCTCCCTGTGACCCTCCCCAGGTTTTCCCCTATTGCTTGGATATCTTTTCCCTCCTCAGTTCCTCCCCTGTTTGTAAGTGGATGCACAGCCGTGTTCTTTGTCTTTCCTCCCTGACCCTTTCAAGGAATAAACCACCTTGGAAATCATACAAAGCATCCCTCTTTTTCCTTGCCTGCATTCCACAGCGTTGCAGCCCCCCAGTGCTGTAGAGAGCAGGCCCTGCTCTGCTGCCCCCCAGGTCATTTCTGACTGGGGGCAGCCACTCTTGGCGCTGGTGCCTGGGAGCTGGTTGGGCTGAAGGGAAACTCCAGCACTGCAGCAGGCTGGTGGTCCTTTTGTTTACTGGTCCCTAATAAATATCCTTTTGATTCATCTTCATCCCTTTAAAATAGACAAAAGTGGGGTAAAACCCAACAAATTCATCAAAGGCACTTAAAGCCTCACTTTTTACTAGTGCTTCGATGGAATCTGGGATTCAGAGAGATACTTGGGAGCATTTGGGCATTTTGGGGGTATTTGGTGTGGTTGTCTTCATTTCTTGGTGCTCAAAGAAATGAGAAGATTTGTTGAGTCACCTCAAAACCTCTCAATGCCACTGGCAACTACTTAATCCCACCCCAAAATTACTTGATTCCACAGCCACTCAGGGTGGGATGGGGTTGGAAGGGGATTGAACAACATGGGATGCAAATCAGGAGGGGTGAGATGGGCATTGGGTGGGGCAGGATGGGTGAGATGGGGTTTAGGAGGTGTGAAATGGGGGAAATAAGGCTTGGGAAGGGGATCTCGATGTCCAGCAGGAGTGAGATGGGTTGGGGTTTGGATTGGGGAGGTGGGGTGGGGTCTGGAATGAGACAGTCAAAGTTTGGGGAAGATGAAGGGAGGGGGAACCCTTTACTGACTCAGTTTTTGGGTATTACATGTTCCTGAAGAGATTTTGGGGTATCTCACATTTCTGAGGGTCGTTTGGGCACTCCTCAGCTCTTAGGGGCTTTCCTGAGAGCAGCTCCCTGCAGCCCCATTGCCAGGGGTGGTTGCCTTGGGCACCAGCTCAGAGCTGCAGCCACAGTCCGTTGCCTCGGTGCTGGAGAGCAGAGAAATGATGAATGGCCCCAGACATCTCCAGGGTGTGTTTGGGGGCCAGGGCAAGTTCTGCGTAGGTGGGGCGGTCACTGCCCCAGCCCCAGCCAGTGCAGCCTCTGCTCCAGCCCCAAAGTGGCTGCCAAGGCCCTGGCACCCCAAAAACCCCACCTGTGAGAGGGGCCAGAGCAGGTGAGGCTGTGACATGGGTGTGACACTGACACGTCCCACAGCCCCAGAGCTCCCAGCAGCTGAGATGGTGCTGGATCCAAGGGGGACTGTGGATCTCTCTCTCCCTCCCTCTCTTCTCCTGACTTCCTCTTCTGGAAATCTGGAGAACTGGAAGTTGGACAGGTCAGAGTTTTCTCAGTCAGTGCTTTGTGAAGTGATTAACTTGAGTTCCGTGTTGCTTTAAGATTTCCCATGTAGCTCATTCTCTGAAATTTGCAAGTTAAAAGTTTGTTCTCCACCCTGGTGAGAAGTTTGTTTTTTCTCCCATGTGCTCCCTGAGGGGATCGAGGTACCTCAAGTCCCTTTCCAACAGCGGCTGAGCCAGCTTGGGGCACAGCAGCGGGAACTGCAGTGCTGAGCAAGGCCTGGCTTGGCTGGAGGGAGCAGAAAGGCCAAGCCCTGAGCCCAGGCCTGGCACAGCAGGGCCTGTCCCTCCCGGGTGCCTCGGGGCTCTTTGTGGGCCAGTGGGATGGCAGGGGCAGCAAGGACAAATGGCATCAAACTGCAAGCCCTGCCAGCCTCCTCAGGGAGGGGCCAGGGAGGAGCAAAGTGCAGGCCCTGAAAGGAAAGTTCCTCCTGTGGGGCCTCCAGAGGCGCTGCCAGAGCCCAGGGGACAAAGGCCTGGGTGTCTGTGGCCCTGCCAGCCCTGCCCAGCCCTTGGCCATGTGTCCTGCAGGCTGTGCCCCCTGTGCGTGCTGCTGCTGTGCCCTGGCCGGCTGCACACGCCCATCTCGCTGTCCCCCCCAGCATTTCCCAGCCCAGCATTTCTGTGCCCTCCCTGGGCTCCCTGCACCCAGCACTGCCGGCTCCTGGCACACAGAGCCAGGCCAGGAGCCCACCCTGCCAAGGGCCTTTGGAGCAGCCTGGTGCCTGCCATGGCTCCTGACCTCAGCAGCTGCTCCTGGGATGCTTCCATGGAACCCGAGCACAGCAACGCTGCTGGGCATTGGCCCTGCTCAGGCTCACACACTGTCAGGGCACATTCCCTGCCTGTAGGATTCGTGCCTGACCCAAGCCCTGCACTTATGGCTCCAGCATTGCTTTCCAACAAGAACAGGAGAAGGCAAACTGTGTGTAGCTCATGGAATTTTACAGTGTCTAAAACTGGCTAAGCCATCGGTCTTAGAGGTGAGATCCATTTGGAATGAATGGGATGGAGAAGTAGGACAACATGGAAAAGGCGAGCATAGAAATCAATAGCAGAAAACATCTTTGATTGTTTCTTTCCATTGTCATTTCACTTCTAGAAAGCTGTTTTAATTTTCCAGGAATTTTTTCCACAGTCTCATCTGCTCTTTCCAAGAACCTTTCCTGGAGAATGAGGTCAAACTTCTGTCACAAGATGCGCCACCAACTGCAGCTTCCCTTGGCTTTCCACACCATGAGTGCAGCACAACTCTTGCAGCAAAGCAGATCAAATATTTGGAGAAATTTACAGCTTGTTCTTTTTCCTTGTGGAGTGGGAAGATGTGCAATTTCATTGTTACTGTTCTACTCTAAAAAACATGCTGGGGTACCAGGAGTTGTTAGAGAATACAAGGCTGGTTGAATGCAGAGAATGAATCTCCAGAGGCTGCAGCCAGGAGTGGAGAGCTGTGTGATAATCATTCCAACATGCCCATGGACACCTGGAAAGGGATCTAGAGCATGAAAATGGGCTGACAGAGGGAGTTTGTTTCTGTGTTCAGTTTAGATGATTCTACATCTCATGCATTGATCTAAATCGAGACCACAGTCAGTTCATGATAAGCACCAGAACAAGCTGAAAGTCACCAAGTAGATGACTGAAAGAATCGGAAAAGGAGAGATGCAGGGAATGACTTGGGGAACTTTGTCTGGAAGAAGGGTCATTTTTTCTAATCATTTCTAATCCACTCCCTCTGTGTTTGTCTTTCTCCAAAAAGCCATTTTCCTCCCAGATGCCTCATGAAATGAGAAGCCTGAGCTTGTGGAAGTGCCTGAAAGATGCCCTGTTCCTCTGCAGGGACACTCAGGCTGAAAGAGGAGCCTGAGCCCTGTCTTGGGAAGGCTCCTGGGAGCTGGAATTGGTGGCGTGCTGGGAGAGGAGGAGCAGGGGGAGAAGGATGGGCGCTGCTGTGTGGCAGGAGCAGGAGGTTTGGGCCGCAGGACATTCCGCCTGCGCCGCTGCCCCGCAATGGGCGGCCGTGCCCGGGGCTCTGGGCCTGGCCCCGCCTGCGCTGAGCTCCCGACACTGCGGGAGCTGCCCGGGCTGGGCTCAGGTTCCCGCTGGCCCTGGGCAGCAGGCTGGGCTCCAGCTGGGATCAGCAGCAGCTGCAAATACCTCTGCCCATCTCCACTTGCTGCTGCTGCTGCTCAGAGGAAGCAATGAAGGGAGTCGAGGAGTTCTGGTTTCTCTTTCTCCTGGTGGATTATTTTCATTTTATTTGACATTGCAGAGGCAATTTCTGTGATGGCCTCTGCCAATTGATTCTATTTCAGCAGCAGCAGCAGCAACAGGGCTGTGTTTGAGTGCTGCAAATGTGGCCCTTGTGGCTTTAAATCTCCTCAACTTTGTGCTCAGGGACTTGTGAACATTTGGAGATCTGCTACTCATGATGCCAGAGTTTCCTATCATAAAAGCACCTCTGGGTGGCACTGATCAAAAAGGGCAATTGCAGTTTTACTGATAAAATTCAAGTGGCCACCAGAAGAGGGGCAAGAGCAGCCATGATCTACAATTGCCAAGGCAAAGGCAGCAGCACCTCCTGCTGTCACCTCAGGGGGAGTAAAACAGTGCTGAAAAGAGCGCTGGAAGCCGATCCTTTCTTTCTCTGCAGGCTGGGTCAGGGCAGCACAGGCGGGCCCTGAGCAATCAGGGCTGTTGGTGGGTGATTGTTGCTCTAGTGCCGACTTGAGGTGGACAAAGGCCTTGGAAGGCGAGGCAGGAGCAGGTGGGAAGGGGCCGGCGCTGCTGCTGCTCCTGCCCGGGAGCCCCGGCTGGGCCGGGCCGGCGCCCGCTGCGCTGCGGCTCCTGCTGCTGCCAGAGCCGGGCGGGACTCGGGGACAGGGAATGGACACGGGGGGACACCAAAGGCCTGCGGGGCTGCGGGGATGTTGGCGCTGGGGCCAGCGCCAGCACAGAGCTTCAGCCGCAATGAACCCAGAGGGAAAGGCTGGGGAAAGGCTCCATTGCAGCCTTTCTTTCCTCAGGGCTGGGAAGGGACCGAAATGAAAGGAGAACAAGCAGGGCCCGACCCCTCCTGCTTTGGGAGGAGCCCCATGCCTGGGGCTGTGAGGGGCCGTGAGGGGCTGTGAGGGGCCATGAAAGGATGTGAAGGGCTGTGAGAAACCATCAGGGAGTGTAGGGGCTGTGAGGGAAAATGAGGAGCCATGAAGGGCTATGAGATGCCATGAGGAGCCTCAGCCCTGGCAGGAGGGGGGTCCCACCATGTCCCCAGGGCAGGGCAGCCCTGAGGGGCCGCCAGTGCAGACGTGGCAGCAGAGCGGGCTTGGGGCACCTCCGGGAGGGGATGAGACCCTTCCCCAGCTCCAAACCACACCAAACTCACCATTAACAGGATTTTCCAACTTTAGAATCCACTGGCTACTCAGAGTTGACTGTACAGTTTAATCTTGGTTGGAAAAGCAAGGAAATCTTCCCAGTGAGTGACATCCAGCCATTGGTAATAATGTCTAAGATTTAAAAGTCTTACCAATGAAAAGTAATACTAATGAATAATAAGAACAAGAACAAGAAATAAGCTTCCAAATCCCAACACCCACCACCACAAAAATGGCACCACCACAAAATGACAAACATTTTTCTTTACCATCACAGGGTTCATGAAAACAAATCCTATTAACTTTCTCCACCTCTCATCTTCCCCATCAGATAAATGAGGCTATTTGCAGTGTTTAATACATGTTACAATTGAGGGGTGGAGGGAAGAATGGGGAGACACTACCAATTTCCATGTCAAACCCAGGAGGCCAACTCCAAAGTGGAGAGAATAAAATGGAATGGGGACAGGAGCTGGTCAGATGTTCCTCTAAAGGATTCCAAAATCACCTCCAAGTGAATTAGAGGGGAACATAAATCCCTATAAACCACTGTGTGTGTTCAGGGACTCATCTGTGAGGAGCTGGACATGGACAGAAGCATCTGAAACAATCTCAGGTTTTATGGTTTCTTTCTTCCCGAGATTCCAACGCTGGTGGTTTGTGTGGGTCTGAGGGAGTGTTTTTCCCTCCTGACCTCTGAAGGCTTTGAGTCTTAGTCTGTGCTGAGCTCGGTGTGACGTGAGAATGATGAGGAGTCTCAAGGTCTTGGTTTTCTTGGTTTCTCGCGTTGTTTATTAATTCTTATCTTCCAAATTCTCTGTGTCTGGACAAGATGTTCACAGGAGCTTGGACACGATGTGACTCCCCCTGTGATGGGAGGTCACTCTGCCTTTATACAGATAACTACATGGTTATTATTTACCATTTCATACCAATGCCTATCACCTATACTAACAGAGTCATTTCTACTTTGACACAGTCCACTGATACTACTTTGTGCCCACGTCACTGCAGAAGATGGATGCCAAGGGAGAAGAAGAAGAACTCAGGGCACTGCCCTAAAATCTACATTTTGTCCCTTTGCATCTACATTCTAAAAACCCTAAACTACAAAATCTTCTACAGGGTGATAACTACACTACTGTCTGTCATACATTTGTGACTTACAATTCTTCTCTGTGTTTGATGTTTTTCACCTGGACCAAAATCAAAGACTGTGTCTTCCTGGGCTCTGTGCCAGGCAAAACCCCCCTGCACAGACCCCAGACCCTCTTTCTCGAGTCCCAGGCCTCTCTACCGAGGTCTGTGACCATCCAGGGCGCCCAGAGGGATGCCCTGGACTCCAACAGCTGACTCCAACAGAGGCCACGCCAAAGCTGAGTGGTTTCCCTGCTGTGGCCCAGCCCTTCCTGGCCCCAGGGGCTGATGGCATTTGTGCTCCCTCAGGTTCATCTCCCCACACCAGCACCATGGGGGTGCTGAGGCCTGCTCTGGGCAGTGCAAACAGGGGCTCCTGAGGCAGTGCTGCCGTGTCTGTGCCTGCAAGGATGCGGCCCCTGTGTGAGCTGGGGGAGAGGCCAGGGCTGCCCAGGGGGGATGTTGTTGGCAGGGGCATGAGGACGCTCTGGGACGCTGCCCTGGGGTGTCCAGCGCAGTGGGGATGGATCAGCCCCTGCTCTGCTGCTCCTTCCCGTCTCCCCCAGGGCCCTTGCAGAGCCCCAGCCCTGCTGTTTGCCCCCAGCCTGCCCAGGGCCAGCCTGGGGCTGCTCACGGGGCTTTTCTGTGCTGAGCATTGGCCTGGGCGTGTTCTGGAGAGAGCCTGGGCAAGGAGCCTGGAGCCCCCAGGCCCTGCCCTGAGGCGTCAGCGCTGCCCCAGCAGTGCCCATGGCCTGTCCCTGCTGCAGCCCCGGCACTGCCACCCCCAGCCCTGTGCCTGGCCCTGAGAGCCCTCAGGCCCTACAGCAACACCAGGGCCAGGAGGGCAGCGGGGCAGGGCCACGGCAGCAGCACTGGCAGCACCAAGGGCTGCTGCTCATGGGCACAGCTGCTGTGCCAGCCCTGATCTGCCCCCAGCTCTGCACACAGACATTGCTGCTGCAGCTGCAGAGAAGGGAACAAAAGGGGCATCTCTGCAGAAATCTTGCCCAGGAGATCCTTCAGTTCTTTTAAAGCCACCAAGAGTGCAGCCCTTCATTAGCACAGTTTGTGGCCACAGGGAAATTGGAGTGAAACAAAATTAGAAATGGCACCAAGAATGGCTTTTCTTAATGGACAATATTAAAAATGTAAAACACAGAGAAAACAACCACAACCAAACCAACAAGAAATATCAAAGATAAGTTTTATTACAAGTGATTTGCAGAAATTGGCCAGCAATTTAATGGTCCCAAAAACATCCAGTCATCTGTCTACACACTGCAGCCTTGAGCTCCTGGTTCCTCAGGCTGTAGATGAGGGGGTTCAGGGCTGGAGTCACCACCGAGTAAAGAACTGAAAGTGCAGGATCCAGGGATGGGGAGGAGATTGAGGGGGGCTTCAGGTGAGCAAACAGGGCAGTGCTGAGGAACAGGGAGACCACGGCCAGGTGAGGGAGGCAGGTGGAAAAGGCTTTGTGCCGTCCCTGCTCAGAGGGGATCCTCAGCACAGCCCTGAAGATCTGCACATAGGAGAAAACAATGAACACAAAACAACCAAATACCAAGCAGACACTAACAGCAAGAAGCCCAAATTCCCTGAGGTAGGATTTGGAGCAGGAGAGCTTGAGGATCGCTGGGATTTCACAGAAGAACTGACCCAGGGCATTGCCATGGCACAGGGGCAGGGAAAATGTATTGGCTGTGTGCAGGAGAGCATTGAGAAAGGCACTGGCCCAGGCAGCTGCTGCCATGTGGGCACAAGCTCTGCTGCCCAGGAGGGTCCCGTAGTGCAGGGGTTTGCAGATGGACACGTAGCAGTCGTAGCACATGACAGTGAGGAGACAAAACTCTGCTGACATGAAAAACATAAAGAAAAGAACCTGTGCGGCACATCCTGTATAGGAGATGTTCCTGGTGTCCCAGAGGGAATTGTGCATGGCTTTGGGGACAGTGATGCAGATGAAGCCCACATCACTGAGGGCCAGGTTGAGTAGGAAGAAGAACATGGGGCTGTGCAGGTGGTGGCCGCAGGCTGTGGCGCTGATGACGAGGCCGTTGGCCAGGAGGGCAGCCAGGGAGATGCCCAGGAAGAGGCAGAATTGCAGGAGCTGCAGCTGCCTCGTGTCTGCCAATGGCAGCAGGAGGAAGTGGCTGATGGAGCTGCTGTTGGACATTTGTGGTGTCTTGGCATGGGGATCTGTAAAAAGAGTAATCATGGAATAGTTCAGTTTGGAGAGGACTTTGAATATCCCAGCACAGCTTGGTGGCACTTTCCCCCCACTGCCTGCCCAGGGCTCTGCTGCCTGGAGCTGTCCCTGCCTGCAGCTGCTTCCCTGTGCCCAGGGCTGGGCCCTGCCAGTGCTGCCAGAGCCCAGCCCAGCCCTGGGGGCTCAGCTCTGCCCTGCAGTGCCCTCCCAGCTCAGGCACTGCCCAGGGGCAGCTCTGGCTCTGCAGGCTCTGATGGCAACGTCAGAGCAACCCTGAGGAGGCTGGAAAAGTGATTCTGGTGCTGCCTGCAAGGGGCCCTCTGCTGATTTCTTTCATTGTCTGGTTTATAAAGATCTCAGAGAACATGTTTGTTTTTTTTTTCCTGAACCTGAACCGTGAGGTGAATACCTATGTGCAATTTCCCACCCAGGCTATCCAGAGATGTTGATTAAAATGCAGGATTTCCCCATTTTTGCAGCCCCTGCCTTGCTGTGCTCCCTGAATAACCTACTTGGAAATGTTCTAGAGTTATATATCATTCTGGGAGCAGTCCTGAACAATGCAGCACCCTCACCACACAAAAAGAACACATCCAAGCCTTACCAGCTATGTTTCCTTCCACCCAGATCTTGTCCCTCAGTGCTGGGAGCAGCTCCCAGGGCTGGCTCAGAGCTGTCCCTGGCAGGCAGCAGAGTCCCTGCCCCAGCACAGCGCCCTGGGCTGCAGGACCCTGCTCTGCAGGACAGCCCTGGGCACCCCTGGCTGCTCTACACAGGAGAGAAGCAGAGAATGTACTCACAGAGTCTGTAGGCATTGGCATGTTCCAGCTTTAGGAGAGGACTGCAGGAGCTGCAGCTGCATTGTCCTGCAGCCAGAGGTTCCTGTGCCAAGGGCTGGGAGTGATTCTCTCTCAGGCACTTGTCAGCCCCTTCCCAGCCCTGAGTGATTGAAGCTCTCTGTGCCTGTGTGCTGTGCCCGGGGTGGCTGCAGGCAGTGCCCCAGCCCTGCTGGGCTGGGAGAAGAGCTGCTCATCAAGAGAAATGTGGTTTTGAGCTCTGCTTGGTTGCCAGGAGCTGCCTCTGTGCCAGGAGCCCAGCCCAGCTGAGCAGCACAGACACAGCACAAGGACTTTAATGACCCTCTTGGGGCTTGTGATGAGGCCCTGAACATCAGAGGGAGATGATGAAACTGCTCAAGAACTCCAGGTCAGAATCCAACTCCGAAGTTTCTTGAAGTTTTAATGGGTCCCACAGAGGGACAGGAGAGAGAAAGTGTCTCCAGACCCCAGGCAGAGCAGAGAAATGCAGGCAGTGGTGACAGGTTTTTCAAAGGACTTTGGGTTTTGCTTTTGCCTTGGAATCTCTGAGAGGTTGTGCAATCCAATTATCTGCTGTAATTAGTCCCTTGAGAGGCTTTGTCAGTAATGACACTCAGTGGGGCTCATTAATGCTTCAAGATATTTTAGTTATTTTAAGGTACTTGGAGTTTCCCTTTTAAAACTGACTCTATGAGAGGTTTCTGCAATCATGGCCCCAATTATCTACTTTAACAAGTCCCTTGGGATTCTGAGTCAGTAACAACACTCAGTGGGGCTCATTAGTACTTCACAGTACTCAAAGTTTATTAAGGAACTACTTTTTGACACTGAGTCTGAGTGCTGTGTGTGATAATTGGCCTCCAATTATCTGCTTTAATGAGTCCCTTGGGAGCTTTGCATTGACACTCAGTGGGGCTCATTAATACTTTGAGATACTCAAGATGTTTAAGGCACTTTGGATTTTCCTTCCCACAACTGAGTATCTGAGTGGTTTTTGTGCAATCCTGGCCTCCCATTCTCTACTCCAAGGATTCCATGAGGAGCCTGTATTGGGGATGGACCTCATTGGGACCCATTAATGCTTCCAGATACTTTTGTGTTTCCTCTGACTTTGATTCCTGGAAAGGTTTGTGCAATCTCCTCTCAGGCCCTGAGGTTCCAGGGCTCAACTCCAAATGCACCACGGGGCTCATTAGGATCAAGCAAGTCCTGACAAACCATGGCTGTGCCTTGATTTCCCTCTGGTCTGGTGCAGTTCATTAGGAAGCCTTTTTTCCTGGAGTTATGGAGGAAGCTTTCAAAGAGTTTCTATTAAACCCACATTCCTATTTTCAAGAGTGTAAATTTCTCGTTAGAGAAGAGGTGATTGCAGCACTCTGCGACTGATATTGACCCAGAGTCTCTCCCAAGGAAGTCTGTCCTGGTCAGAGAAGCTGTGCCTTGAGCTCTGGCCCAGTGTGGACAACCTTGCTCCACATTCCCCAACCCCATCCTGTCTCCCATCACTCACCTGGGACCTACTTTGCTCAGAGAACTGCCTGCACTCAGTCAGAGAGGGATTTTCTTCCTTTTTTAGCAATCTAAAACTCCGAAGTTTCAGACACACTCTTCAAGTGTGCGCCAAGGCCAAGGTGCCACCATGGAGGTTCCCCTTCCCCAAGGCAGAACCATGCAAGGAATGTTTCAGATACACAGGAAGTTCTGCAAGAAACACAAATCCAGAGTTGGCTGAAGGCAGAATTAGACCAACTGCTGAAGGACAGACAAGCTTTGAACTCCTTGCAGCTCCAAGCTGCAGGTGGGTTGTTGGGAGGTGTGTGAGTGAGCCCAGAGTGAGGGCAAGGGAAATGCAGAGAGGCCTGGAAGTGCTTGTGTGCAGACAGGCAGTGGGGAAGGGCAGTGCTGGTCAATGCCCCATCCCTGGAAACATTCCAGTCCAGCTGGGAAAGGGCTCTGAACAACCTGATCTGCTGAAAGATGTCCCTGCTCATGGCCAGGGTTTGGATGAGATGAGCACTGCAGAGCTCTTGCCATCCAGACCATTCCAGGATTGCATGGGGACAAGGGGCTGCTCACTGCCCTCCATCCACTCCCCTGACTCCTCCTTGTCTCTGCTGGAGCCCACATCCAGCAGCCAAAGGCAGCCCCTGCTCTGGCCTTTCCCCCCTGCCCCAGGGGCTGCCAGAGCCAGGGGGGCACAGGTGACCTTTAGGCTCTGCAGGGCTCAGGCCCAGCAGCTGTGCCAGAGTCAGGGCTGAGGTGACACTCTGTGGGCTGGGGCAGAGGCCAGGCAGAAATGAGCCCTGAAGCAGCAGCTCTGCAGTGGTGGCCACCAGGCCCGGTTGCCAAGGGAGGCTTCTGGCCATGGCCTGGAAGCAGCTGCTGCTGCCAAGGTGCCTTTGGTGCCTCAGGCTCTCCCTGGCACAGCTGCCAGCACGGCACTCTGCACTTGTGCCCGAGCCGTTCCCTGTCTTGGGGCTGGCCTGGGGCTTTTCCTGCAGTGGGATCTGCCCTGGGCCTGGCACAGGAAAGGCAGTTCCTGCTGGAGCAGGAGGCTCTGCCTGTAATGGGATCAAACAACCCCACCAAGGCCCTGTTCACTTCCAAATTGGTTCCTAGAGCAATATTTCCTTATAATTGTTAGAGCTCCTATACTGTGGAGTAAATTACTCTGGTTTTTTATTGACTCTGTGGCGTAAATGAATCTTTCTATCAAATCCAGATCTGAATCAGTCATAGCTGTATTTAGAGAAATCTATCTGGTATTCTATCGTTTATCCTGTAGGACAAATTGCATTTTGGTTCAATTCCACCTGTTCAATCTTTCACACATAAACCTTTGGCAAAGTCTAGGCTAGGATTGGATCCAGCCAATCTCAGTCTACTCTTTTAGATTGAATTTTAAAAGTCTAGGCATCCTGGAGGGGTTTGAGGATCCACGGTGGCTGTTGGGTGTCATTTCTCCACCTCAGGACTCAGCAGGAGTTTCTCCAATGCAGAAATGAAGCTTTTGCCTGAAGCTCCCACTGTGCCCAGGACAGGAAGCCCTGGGAGTGTCTGGGACATCCCGGCTCTTTGGCAGCCTGGGCACTCCTGGGGTGTCACCGTGGAGCCCCCGTGAGTGCCTGTGACAGATGGGTGCCTTTGCAGCCCAAGGTGCCCTGGGATGTGCCCATGGCATGGCTGGGACTGCCTCTGCCCACAGGGCTCTTGAGCATCCCAGCTCAGGCCTGGCGCCAGAGTCCCTTGCCATGGCAACCATTTGCAGTCCCATTGCCAGGGCCAGGGGATGCCAGAAGGGATCCCAGAATGGGCTGAGTTGGGAGGGAGCCATCAGGA
Organism: Zosterops lateralis; assembly: GCF_965231275.1. Classification (NCBI taxonomy): domain Eukaryota; kingdom Metazoa; phylum Chordata; class Aves; order Passeriformes; family Zosteropidae; genus Zosterops; species Zosterops lateralis. The sequence continues at coordinate 62,333 of NW_028154523.1, forward strand.
TCCTGGAGTGCAACTGCTGGCCCTGCACAGGACAGCCCAACAATCCCAGCCTGGGCCTGGCAGCACTGTCCAAAGGCTGCTGGAGCTCAGAGAGCCCTGGAACTGTGACCTTTCCCTGGGAGCCTGTTCAGTGCCCCAGCAGCCTCTAGGGGAAAAACCTTTTCCTGAGATCCAAGCCAAAGCGGCCCCGAGTCAGCTCCAGCCGTTCCCTGCAGTCCTGTCTCTGGGTCCCAGAGGGAAGAGGTTCCCACAGCCCCCAGCCAGGGACCCGCTCCCAAGGCTGTTGCCAGGGCAGCCAGGGCTGGCACCAGCTGTGATGCTCGGTTTCCCCGGGCCTGGCTTTAGGAATGGGATTCCCCAATTTCCTGCTCCCGCTAAAACCGTGCCGCCCCTGGCTGCCCTCCAGCCTCCCACTGAAAGTACAAAAGGCAAAGATCCCAGGCTGAGATAAAAACAATTTACTGGTAACAGCAACAAGAAAAGGAACAAACAGGAATAGAAACAACGATAACAGAAAGGATAGACAAACTATATACAGGGAAAACTATAACAACACTGAGTCGCTCTTCCCAGCCATGTATTTTCTCCTGCCTGGAAAAAACACTATTCTCCTAGGGAGAGAGAGGGTTCTTTTCCTGCCCTGGGCAATGACAAGAGATGAGATCAAAAAAAATGACAGGGCCATGACCAGACCCTGACGTTCTTCAATCCCATCTCACATCATTGCCAGGGGCAGGGAAAGGGACAGGTGTCCTCCCCGCATGGATCATGGTAAATGTGAGTCACCAGAGCTCTTCCTAATGTGAGTCCTCTGATAGAGGATGGAGTTGGAGACTCACATGAAGCTCTTCCCACAGTCGGGGCACTCACAGGGCTTCCCTTACCGGTGACTCTGTTGGTGTTGGGTCAAGTGAGAGCTCTGGGTGAAGCTCTTCCCACACTGGGGACACTCGTGGGGCTTCTCCCCAGTGTGGATGCGCCGGTGGGTGACAAGGTTGGAGTTTTGCTTGAAGCCCTTCCCGCAGTCGGGGCAGCGGAAGGGCCTCTCATCAGTGTGAATCCGCTCGTGCAGGAGGAGAAGGGAGCTGGTGTGAAACCTCTTCCCACACTGGGGACACTTGTAGGGCCTCTCCCCAGTGTGGCTCATTTGGTGGATTATCAGCTGGCCCCTCCGGTTGAAGCCCTTCTCACATTCCCCACACTTGTATGGCCTTTCCTCAGCATGGGTGTTCTGGTGGCAGATCAGGCTGGAGCGGTAGCTGAAGCTCTTCCCACATTTCTCACACTCGTAGGGCCGTTCCCTGGTGTGGATCCTCTGGTGGCGGATCAGGTGGGAGCTCTGGCTGAAGCTCATCCCACATTCCCCACACTCGTGGGGCCTCTCCCCAGTGTGGATGCGCCGGTGCCTGACAAGGGTGGAGCTGCGCTTGAAGCCCTTCCTGCAGTCGGGGCAGCGGAAGGGCCTCTCATCAGTGTGAATCTGCTCGTGCATGAGGAGATGGGAGCTGGTGTGAAACCTCTTCCCACACTGGGGACACTCATAGGGCCTCTCCCCAGTGTGGATCCGCTGGTGTCTGATCAGTTGGGACCTGCAGCTGAAGCTCTTCCCACACTCCAAGCACTTGTGGGGCTTCTCCCCATCATGAAGCTGCTCAGAGGCCACCAGCTCCAAGCTCTGGCTCGATCTCCAGCCGCCTTCCTGGCACAGGGAGTGTCTTTCCTCCTCAGAGCACTCTTGGATGGGTTTGGAGCCCCTCCTCCTTTGGGATTTCTGAGGCTTTTCCTCCCTTTTGGATTCCTGTGTTGTGGAGCTGCTCGAAACAGCCTCTTCCATGAGGTTCTGCTGTAGGGATTTGTCCTCCCTGGTCTCCAACCTCTGCTCCTTGTCTGGGGGAGGAAGGACAAGGAGAGGATGGGATTTGCCTCCGTGCCAGAGGGAATGGGAAGGAGATCCCCCCAGTCCATCCCTGTTATGACAGTGTTGGCAGTGGGGTTGTCCTGCAGCCGGGGGCCGTGCTGGGCTGGGAGATGGAGCAGGAGAGAGGGGGAAAGGGGCACTGACTTCTTCCTCACCTGCCTGGCTGTCCTGGGACATTTTCCTCTTCCTTGCAGCCTCCTCCTCCATCCAGTCAAGGTTTGGGAATGACAAATCCTATTTTGTGGAAAAACAAGGGATGAGCATGTTGAGTTTGAAGGCCTCTCTGCCCAAGTCCATCTCTAGAAGTCACTGGGCATCTGGGGTCCATAAACGCCTCCCACACACCAAGATTCAGTCCCGAAAATGCCTCCCAGCATTTCCCTGTTTCTGGTCTCTCCTTTTGGTCTTCGGGGGTTCTCCCCTTTCCACCTGCTGGGGGTCACGCTTGTAATGGGGGTCCTCTGTCTACTCAGTCCCTGCCCTCCTCAGGCTCATGGGAGTCCCAGGAGTCAGAAAAGTTCTCCTCTTCTTCCATATTCCCCCCACAGGGATGGCGGGGGTTTGGGGTCCCTTCTCCCCTTATTCTCTGCTTTGGGGTGCAGGGGGTCCAAGGAGTCCCCCCTGCCCCTCTCCAGGCTGTTGAGGGTCCCGCCAATCGCGGCGCTCCCCCCTCTCTGGGCTCCCCACTTTGGGCTCCTGGGGGACACAGGGCTCTGCTCCTCCAGGCTGCCTCTGCCAGCAGCTGCCCACTGGGACCCCTCAATGTCCACCCAAGGGGCATTTTCCACTCACCTTTGGAGTTCTCCATTCTCCAGATATCCCCTCCCAAAAAACCCAACCCAAAGACCCCCCAGGATATCTGGGCCCAGCTCCCCCTCCCTGGTCACCTGTGGGATGGGGGGTGATGATCCCACGGGTGGGGGGCTGTGAATTCAGGGAGTGCTCAAGCTCGTGGTTCCTTCTCTGTTAAGGGTAGAAGGTTCTTAGCTCAGGAACTGGCTGACCTCATTCAGAGGGCTTTAAACTAGGTTTGAAGGGGGAAGGGGATGCAGCTGGGCTGCCTGGAAGCAGACCCAAGGCTGCTAAGCCTGAGTTAGGGCTGAAATCAGTAGCCCAGCTGAAGGGCATGTACACCAATGCACGTAGCATGGGTAACAAACAGGAGGAGCTGGGGATCATGGGGCAAGAGCAAAGCTGGGATGTAGTCACCATCACAGAAACGTGGTGGGATGACTCACACAGCTGGAGCACTGCACTCCATGGCTACAGGCTCTTCAGAAGAGACAGGAAAGGGAGAAGAGGTGGAGGGTGGCCCTTTATGATAAGAACGCTTTTAATGCAATAGGTATTAAAACAAATGAAGATTCAGTTGAATGGCTATGGGTGAGAATTAAGGGGAAAGCCAACAAGGCTGACATCCTACTGGGAGACTGTTATCATCCACCCAACCAGGAGGAAGAGATGGACAACTTATTCTATAAGCAGCTGGAGAATGTTTCAGGATCATCAGCCCTTGTTCTTGTAGGTGACTTCAACCTGCCAGACATCTGCTGGGAACTTAATACAGCAGAAATGAGGCAGTCCAGGAAATTTTTAGAGTGCATGGGTGATAACTTTTTGTCACAGTTGGTAGGTGAGCCCACCAGGGGAGAGACTATGTTGGATCTGTTGTTCACAAATAGAGATGGGCTGGTGGAAGATGTGGTGGTTGGAGGACGACTGGGGCAGAGTGATCATGAAATTATAGAGTTCTTGATAATTGGTGAAATCAGGAGGAACATCAATTGGACTTTTACATTGGACTTCCAGAGGGTAGACTTTGGCCTATATAGGAGACGCATTCAGAGAGTTCCTTGGGAAGCAGCCCTTAAGAATAAAGGAGTCCAGGAAAGGTGGGTGTTCTTCAAAACAGAGATTTTAAGGGCACAAGAACAGACTGTCCCTGTGTGCTGAAAGATGAGTCAACGAGGCAAATGCCCAGCCTGGATGGGCAAGGAGGTTTTGGATGAACTCAGGAATAAAAAGAGGATGCATCATTTTTGGAAGGAGGGTCAGGTGCCTTGGGAAGTATTTCAGGGGATTGCTAGAGCATGTAGGAAAAAATTAGGGAGGCTAAAGCTCAGTTTGAACTTAAAAAGGCAACTTCTGTAAAGGACAATACAAAATGTTTCTATAAATACATCAATGGTAAAAGGAAAGGCAAGGCCAACCGTTCCTCTCTGTTGGAAAAGGGAGGGAACTTAGTAACTGCAGATGAGGAGCAGGCAGAAGTGCTTAATGCCTTCTTTGCCTCAGTTTTCAGTGGGAAGATGACTTGTCCTCAGGACAACTGCCCTCCTGGGCTGGTAGATGGTGCCAGGGAGCAGAATGGTGCCCCTGTTATCCAGGAGGAGGCAGTCAGAGAACTGCTGAGCCACTTGGATGTTCATCAATCTCTGGGCCCAGATGGGATCCACCCCAGGGTGAGGAGGGAGCTGGCAGATGAGCTTGTGAAGCCACTCTCCATCAACTACCAACAGTCCTGGCTCACTGCTGAGGTTCCAGGTGACTGGAAGCTGCCAATGTGACACCCATTCACAAGAAGGGTGGGAAGGAGGATCCCAGTAATTATAGCCCAGTCAGCCTGACCTCAGTACCTGGTAAAGGTAATGGAGCAGTTTATATTGAGTGTCATCACACAGCACCTCCAGGATGGCCAGGGTGTCAGAGCCAGCCAGCATGGGTTTAGGAGGGGTGGGTCCTGTTTGACCAACCTGGTCTCCTTTGATGACCAGGTGACCTGCCTGGTGGATGCAGGAAGGGCTGTGGATGTCTGTTTGGACTTCAGCAAGGCCTTTGGCACTGTCTCCCACAGCACACTCCTGGATAAGCTGGCAGCCCGGGGCTTGGACAGGAGCACTCTTTGCAGGGTTAGGAACTGGCTGCATGGCCAGGCCCAGAGAGTGGTGGGGAATGGTGCTGCATCCAGCTGGGGACAGTCACCAGGGGTGTTCCTCAGGGGTCTGTGCTGGGGCCAGCTCTGTTCAGTATTTGTATTGACAACATGGATGCGGGTATTGAGTCTTTCATTAGTAAATTTGTAGATGACACTAAGCTGGGGACATTTGTTGATCTGTTGGCAGGTGGGAGGGCTCTGCAGAGAGACCTGAAATGGTTGGGTGGGTGGGCAGAGTGCAACAAGATGGAGTTTAATGAGTCCAAGTGCCAAGTCCTGCACTTTGGCCACAATAACCCCTGCAGTGCTCTAGGCTGGGGATGGTGTGGCTGGACAGTGCCCAGGCAGAAAGGGACCTGGGGGTTCTGCTCAGCAGCGGCTGAACATGAGCCTGCAGTGTGCCCAGGTGGCCAAGAGGGCCAATGGCACCTGGCCTGGATCAGGAATGGTGTGGCCAGCAGGAGCAGGGAGCTCATTCTTCCCCTGGACTCAGCACTGGTGAGGCCACACCTTGAGTGCTGTGTCCAGTTCTGGCCCCTCAGTTTAGGAAGGACCTTGAGACGCTGGAACGTGTCCAGAGGAGGCAACGAGGCTGGTGAGGGGCTTGGAAAACAAGCCAGAGGAAGAACGACTGAGGGAGCTGGGGGTGTTTAGCCTGGAGAAAAGGAGACTCAGAGGTGACCTTATCACTCTCTACAACTTCCTGAAGGGGGGTTGCAGACAGCTGGGGGTTGGTCTCTTTGTCCAGGCAGCAACTGACAGAAGGACAGGACACAGTCTTCAGCTGTGACAAGGGAAATATAGGTTGGATAGTAGGAAGAAGTTTTTCACGGAAAGAGTGATTAAATACTGGAATAGTCTGCCCGGGGAGGTGGTGGAGTCACCATCCCTGGATGTGTTTAAGAAGAGACTGGATGTGGCACTCGATGCCCTGATCCAGTTGAGGTGTCAGGGCTGGGTTGGACTCGATGATCTTGAAGGTCTCTTCCAACCTACACATTCTGTGATTCTGTGATGGGACCCTGACTGGGGTTACTGGGAGCCACCAGAGCCATCCTGAGAGTCAACTGGGAACACACTGGGAGCAACTGGGAATGACAGGATGCATACTGGTGACAACTGGGAGGTACTGGCAGGGACTGGGATAAAACTGGGGGCAACTGAACCACGCTGAGGGAACTGGGAGTGCCTGGCAATGACTACAAGGGCAACTGGGATATACTGGGAGTGCCTGAGACCATGCAGGTTGTGACTGGGACCACACTGGGAGCCACTGGGAATGTGCTGGTGGGAACTGGGACCAATTGTGAGTGACTGGGGCCCTGCTGGGAGAGACTGGCATCATACTGGGAGTGATGGGGGTTTTCTAGGGGTAACTGGGAGAACTGGGAACACAGCAGATGAAAGAAGGAGGAACTGGGAGCAATTGGGACCCTGCGTGGGGCAAATTGTACCATACTGGGGAATAATTGGGAATGACTTGGCTCATACTGGGAGTGCCAAGGAAACTGGAACCACACGGGGGTGTGTGGTTACTAATAAACCTCCTTCCCCCCAAAAAACAACAACCCAACCCAAACAAACAAACAAACAAAAAAACTCCCCAAAAACCCAAAACAAAACCAAATCAAAACCAAAAACCAAAACCAAAACCAACCAAACAAAACCACCTCCCGGGGACCCCCCCATGTCCCCCCGAGGGCCATCTGCGCCTCGCCTTTGGAGCCCTGCCAGCTCCAAACATCCCCCCAAAAACCCCAAGCCCAGGGAGCCCAAACCCGGGATATTTGGGGCGAGCTCCCCCTCCCCGGGCACCTGCGGGATGGGGCCGATGGTCCCGGGGCTGCTGCGGCTTCAGGGAGCGCTGGAGCCGCCCGCTCCCTCCTCTGCTCTTCTTCCTCCCGCTTCCCGCGGCCGCTCCGCCTCTTCCTCCCTCCCTCCTCCTCCTGCCCCGTTCCCGAACCCCTCGCAGCCCGCGGGACGAGCGGGGATGGAGCCGGGAAAGGTCGGAAGGCAGAGAGGGCCCAGGGGGATGCCAGGACTGGCAGTGACTGGGCTGTGCTGGGAGCACCTCATCACCCCCGGCAGGTGACATTTTATAGGGGACCCCCGTTCCAAGCCCCTCTGGGGGATGTTTTGCCCCCCCCCCAACCCGGGGTGGATTTTTGGGATTCTCTCTGCCATGGCCGCTTGAAGAGGCGCCTGTTTTGGGTTCCCAGGAAAACTCCCCTTCAAAGGGCAACACCACTCCCGGTGATTCCGGCAGCGGAGCCCCGGGGGGGGCTGGGGGTCCCAGGGGGGATTTGGGGGTCCCGGGAAGGTTTGGGGGTCCCTGGGCGGGGCCGGTGACAGAGCTGGGACCCCGAGCTGGGTCTGAACCTTCTCACTGTGCCCGGGCAGCGTCAGCGTGTTCAGGGAGATCCTGGGGCCCGGGGGGTCACCCCAAATCCCAGGGGAGCCCAAATGGCCAGGGAGCCCCTGCAGTGCCCCCAGCGCTGGATCTGCTGCAGGCAGGGGGGCACCAGCACTCGGCCCCCACCCCCCACCATCACAGGGGGGCAGAAACGGGGGAGGGGCACGGACAGGTCGGGGGGACCCCCAAAGTCCTGGGGGAGGGGACACGGGGGGACTCCCAGGAATCCCCGTGGGGGGATGAGGGGGGACCCAGGAGGAGTTTGGGGGGGCCGGGGGGGTCATGGGGGGACCCCCAGGAGTCTTGTGGGGGGTGGGGAGGGCAAAGAACAGGGCGACCCCCAGGATGGGTTTGGGGGGGATCTGGGCTGGAGCTTCCCTGGCAGTGGGATGGGGATGGGATCTGCCCATGGAATTCCATGGGAATGGGACAGCAGTGGGGTCCATCCTTGGAGGCCCCACGGGAATTCCCATGTTCCCAAATTTTGCCCTCCCAAATCCCACATTTCCCAATCCCACATTCCCACGGGAATTCTGCCCTCCCCCCCTTTATGCTCCAGTGCCTCCCGCCCATATCTGACACATTTCCAGAGCCATTCCAGGCAGGAGTGCCCCAGGGCATTTGTCACTTCCTCAGCCTGGATCTCCTCCTGTTCCCGGCGCCTCTTGGTGACCTGGGCAGCGCCGTGGCCACCAGGAATCCCCCGGATCCCCGGGGGCTCGGGGGGAATGCCAGGAGTGGGAGTGACTGGGCTGTACTGGGATCCTACTGGGATCCTGCTGGGAGTGAGCAGGAGCAGCGGGATGGCTCCAGGGCTGGGGCTGGGGGCGCTCCTGGGGGGGCCAGGGGGAGTGGGACCCCCGGCCCCGGGACCCTGACCCGCCATTCCCGGCCCCGGGACCCCCCTGCTCCCCTTATCCTGCACAGGGACCCCCTGAATCCCCCATTTCTGAACACCAGCACCCCCTGCTCCCCTTTTCCCGGCCATCCCATGGCTCCCAGCCTCCAGACTTCCCCTGTGCTTGACTTTGGGATGGTAAGGAATGCCTTGGACCCCCATTCCTGCCTTTCCCAACCCCCAGCCCCACCTTTCTTCCAAACCAGAGACTCCCTGAACTCCCCCTTCCCAAACACTCTGAGTGTCCCCACCCTGGTTCCCCCTTTTTGGGAAACCCTGAATTTTCCTTTCTTGGGCTCAAGGACCCCCTGGAACTCCCTTCTACCTCTCCAAGTCCCTGCTCCCCATTTCCCTGACCCTGAGACCCCCCTGCACCCCCATTCCTGAGAACCCAGGTGCCCTTTTACCCCTTTGCCCTGCCCTGAGACCCCCCTGCACCCCCTGATCCGGCACCAACACAACCTTTTCCCGGCCACCCCGCCTCTCCCAGCCCCCAGACCCCCCTTTTCCTTCTCCCTGGGACCCCTGGGCACCCATTCCTGCATTTCCCAGCCCCTCCTTTCCTCACACTGAGGAGCCCTGGCACCCCCTTTGCTGGGCACAGGATTCCCTGGACACCCCATCCCACCTCTCCCAGTCCCTGCACCCCCTTGCCTTGACTCGGAGCCCCTGAACCTCCTTCAGCTGTCCCAGCTCTTCCAGTCCCCCCTTTCCTTGGCCTCTTGACCCCCCTGGATCCCCAAACTCCCACTTTCAGCCCCTCAGCTCCCCCAAATCTCCGTGTCCCCCCAGTTCCCCACTCCCTGCAGTCCCTGGAAGTGGCGCTGTCGGAGCCCGGCCCGGGGGTCCCCCAGTCCTGGATTGTGGGGACGGGGACGGGACCCCCTGCGAGCGCTGGGACAGCGAGCGGGGCCGGATGGAGCCGCAGACACCGGGGATGGCAGCGGGAGCTGGGCTGGGATACTGGGATAGCCAAAGCTGGATATGGGATAGCCAGAGCTGGATACTGGGATAGCCAGAGCTGGATATTGGGATAGCCAGAGCTGGATATTGGGATAGCCAGGGCTGGATACTGGGATAGCCAGAGCTGGATATGGGATAGCCAGAGCTGGATATTGGGATAGCCAGGGCTGGATACTGGGATAGCCAGAGCTGGATATGGGATAGCCAGAGCTGGGATATTGGGATAGCCAGGGCTGGGTATTGGGATAGCCAGAGCTGGGATATTGGGATAGCCAGAGCTGGGATATTGGGATAGCCAGAGCTGGGTATTGGGATAGCCAGAGCTGGGATATTGGGATAGCCAGGGCTGGGTATTGGGATAGCCAGAGCTGGGATACTGGGATAGCCAGAGCTGGATATTGGGATAGCCAGAGCTGGATACTGGGATAGCCAGAGCTGGGATACTGGGATAGCCAGAGCTGGGAAGCTGGGGGAGGAGGCAAAGAAGTAAAATTTTTAGTTGACACTGGAGCAACATATTCTGCTTTGAAAAAGGGTTTAGTGCCTATAGAAGATGATTATGTCACAGTAGTAGAAGCAACTGGCCCATCTGAAAAATCATATTTTTGTAAAACATTAAAATACAAGTTTGAGAAACACTAGGGCATTCATAGATTACTGTATCTACCAGGAAGGGATTTGCTGGAATTACTATAAGTAAATATTAATTTTTTTAATGTTAACATGAAATTTTTTTATGTCAACAATAAAATATTGTGGGATAATCAGACCTGGCATATTGGGATAGCCAGAGACAGGATATTAGGATAACCAGACCCAGGACATTGGGATAACCAGCCCCAGGACATTGGGATAACCAGGGGATGGAGGGAATGGAGGACTCTGAGGGGCTGCAATGGGATCTCTGGGGTTGGGGGGATCTGTGGGGCTGGAATGTGAATCCAGGGAGCTCCAAGGGGCTCTGTGGGGCTGGGACACGACTCCATGGGTCCCTTCTCTCCTCGTTCCCAGGTCTCCACACGGTGCAGGTGGTTTCCAGCTGTGACCTCCTGTCCAATGAAGAATCCATGGATCCCACAGGTACGGCTACGATGGGTGGGATTTCATCTCCTTCCAGCTGGGATCCAGGAGCTTTGCAGTGTCCCACGGTGCCACTGGATCACCCAGAGGTGCTGGGAATGCAAAGGGATCCTGGTGGAGCAGATGAAGCATTACCTGGGACACACCTGTGTGGAAGGGCCCCGAAAAGACATCAGATATGGTCGGGAGGCTCTGGAGCACAAAGGTGGGTGTGGGAGGGGAAGGGGAATTCCCATGGGAATGTGGGATTCAAAAATGAGGAGACTTGAGAATACAGGAATTCCTATGGAATTTCCATGGCTGGATCTCACTGTCATCCCAGTCAGGTGAGAATTCCATGGCTGGATCTCCCCCCCAGCCCACTGCCATGGGAATTCCATGGGGAAATGATTTGAATGGATGAGCAATGCAATGAGAGCAGTGAGGTGAGGAGCAATCCCTGCTGGGATTCCAGGGCCCATCAATGCCAATGCTGTCCCCAGGCCGGCTCTGCTGTGCCCGTGGCAGCGCCAGGGGAGTGCCCTGTCCCTGCCCTGAGCCCAGCTGGAACAGGGCATGGGGTACAGACACTGCAGTGTGTCGCCCAGGGAGGAGGTTTTGGGCTTCCTGCATCAGGAGGAGTGTGGCTGCCACAGCCCTCAGGCATCCTGGGCAGCCCTGGGGAACATTGTCTGTCTGTCTGGAAAAGTGGCCCCAGCCCTCCGTGGATTCCCGAGGCTGTGCTGGTGCCCCCAGAGCCAGATTCCGTCTGTGGGCTGTGAAAAGTTCCAAAGGCTCAGTTAAGTCTGGCAGTGCCAGGGCTGGGGCTGGCCCTAGAGAGTGTTTCAGCTGTTGAAATGCTGCTCTGGTGTTCTCAGCCCACAGGATAATTCTTTTCTCAGCTGCTTTTCCTGCCCCATGTTGGGGTTTTTCCAGCAGTCCATAATCAGCCCTCCACAAAGGACACCACCCCCCCATTCCCAGGAAAGCTGCCTCTCTCTCCCAGTGTGGGGCTCTGGGAGTCCACAGGTGGCTTCTTTCCCTTCTTTGCTCAGCTGCCCGTGTCCACGGGAGATCTCCAGGCCCCAGTAAACTCCTGCTCCCTTGGCCATCTGTGCTTTGTCTTTAGAAACTTTGGACTCACTCCCTCCCAAAAAGTGTAATAAACTTAGGGTAAGTCGTGTGCAACCATCTCTAGTTTTGGCTGCACTCAGGATGTCATCTGCACATTGAAGAATAATTCCTTCTGGTTCTTGTTTTTTCCAGTCTTTAAATTCCTTATTAGCTGGTTTTCAAATATTGTGGGGCTGTTCTTGTAATCTTGTGATAAAACTGTCCATGTGAGCTGAGTTTTCCTCCCTGTCTCAGGATTTCCCCACTCCAAAGCAAAGAGCTCCTGGCTGTTTTCATGCCCAGGAATGCAGAAAAAGGCAATTACAACAGTAAACCCCCCTAATTCGTCTGTCAGTGTGGTCAGAAGGGTGTAGGGATTGGCCACTATTGGGTTTATGTCCTCGGTATTTTGTTAATTGCTCTTCAATCTTGTACTAATGGATAACTCTCCCCATCTGCTTTCTCAATGGCCAAAATTGGGCTGTTGGATTTGGGCTCCCATTGCACTAACAGACCGGGCTGCAGGAATGTTTGAGTTGCAGGTGCCAATCCCTTCCAGCTCTCTGATTTCCAAGGGAATTGTTTTTGCCTTCCCTTTGCTGTGGCTCCTGGTTTGAGTGCAATCCTCACTGGTTCTGCTGCCTTGGATCTTCCTGGGACACCCCTGGCCCCCACTACTGGATTGGCCACATTTTCCACTTGGGCAGGGATTGCATCCAATTTTTCCTGTATAAAACGTGCAGCGACTTGGACAAATTTAGATTCAGGAATTCCTTGTGGACCCTTCCCCTTTTTAAATTTAATTTCTGCTTCCAATTTCTGCAGCAAGTCCCTCCCCAGCAGCGGTTCAGGGGAGTTGGGCATAAAAAGGATGGATGTGGGACGGGTGGGGTTAAAGCGGTTCCTGTGCTTAGGAAAGGGAGCTCCAAGGGTCCCCGGTGTCCCCACTCCCATGCAAAGGTGGGAAAACCCGGGATGGTTGGGAATGGGGGCCCCGGGTGTCCCCGGTGCTGAGGAAGGGAGGGGCCCAGGGGGTCCCGGGCAAGGCAGGAATAGGGGCCCAGGGGGTCTGTGGGGCAAGGCCAAGGGGGCTCTGGGGGCAGGGAGAGGCGGGATGTCCGGGAAAGGGGCGCAGGGCTGTCGGTGCCGGGTCAGGGGGTGCAGGGGGAACCCATGGCCGGGAATGGGGGTCCGGGGGGATGGCGGCGCCCGGGATTGGCGGGTTGGGGGGGGGGGGGGGGGGGCCTCTTTGCCGTCCGCCAATGGCAGCCCGAGTGTTCGGTGACGTCACCGGTCGCCGGGCAGATCCCGAAGGGCCCGAGGGAGCGCGGCGGGAGCGCGCGGCGGAATTCCCGGGAATTGCCCGGGATCCCTCCGGGCATCCCCCGGGACCCTCCTCGGCCACGCCCCGCGGGACCCCCAGGCCGGGCCGTGCTCAACTCCCGCCGCCCGCGCTCAGACCGTGCCGGGAACCCGCCGGGCTCGGCCCAAAGCGGGGGAAGCCCCGCCAGCCCAAAGCGGATCCATTTTTTCCCGCGGCTGCGGCTCCCACTCCCGGCGGAGCAGGACTGGGCGCGGGGACCGCGATCCCCGATTCCCGATCTCCTTCCCTCGCTCCCTGCCGTGCTCTCCCTTGTTCGAGTCCAGGGCATCCCTCTGGGCGCCCTGGACGGTCACAGACCTCGGTAGAGAGGCCTGGGACTCGAGAAAGAGGGTCTGGGGTCTGTGCAGGGGGTTTGCCTGGCACAGAGCCCAGGAAGACACAGGCTTTGATTTTGGTCCTTGTGAAAAACATCAAACAGAGAATAATTGCAAGTCATAAATGTATGACAGACAGTAGTGCAGTTATCATCGTTTAGAAGATTTTGTAGTTTTGGGTTTTTAGAATGTAGATGCAAAGAGACAAAAAGGAGATTTTAGGGCGGTGCCCCCTGGGTTCTTCTTTTTCTCCCTTGGCATCCATCTTCTGCAGTGACGTGGGCACAAAGTAGTTTCAGTGGATTGGGTCATAGTAGACATGACTCTGTTAGTATAGGTGATAGGCATTGGCACAGAATTGTAAACAATGGGTACGTAGTTATCTGTATAAGAGGTAGCGACCTCCCATCACAGGGGGGAGTCACCTCGTGTCCAGGCTGCTGAGAACACCATGGCCGGACACAGAGAATTGTAAGATAAGAATTAATAAACAATGCAAGAAACCAAGAAAACCAAGACCTTGAGACTCCTCATCATTCTTGCGCCGAACACCGAGCACTGAGCTCAGCACAGAACACAGAGACACAGAGTCAGACAGCAGACCCTAAATCCTTCAGAGGTCAAGAGGGAAAATCACTCCGTTTGTGCCCACACGAGCCACCAGCTTTGGAATCTCGGGTGAGAAACAACCAGATTAAACCCTAAGAGTCATTAGCCTCCATAGCAATCAGAGAAATAGTTTCCACTCTAATAGACTACTTCCCAAAATTTTTCTTTCTTTTATATTAATTGCTGGCACTGAAGTCGAGGTAGGAAGAGCCATGGGCAGGCAGTATTTTGCACCTCTCTTTCATGCTGCATTAACATATTTTTTTCATATTGAAACTCCTAATTTCAAGACAAGAAGAGTCTTCCAGTGGAAAAGCCTACACTGAGAGCCAAGTGTTTCAATAATTTTGAATAAAGTGTTTCAATAAATTATGAAAAATTAACAGCTTGTTCTGGCGGGAATTTTTCTCTTTTTAATTTTTGAGTGATCTTAGTTAAAAAAAAAATAAATAAAGGATTATTTTACCTCTGGATATTTTTAAGACCAGTTTTTATGCCCCTCCAAGGATGCTGCAGTTGAGATTGTCAGAGACCAGTCATCTATTTTATGTGCAGTATTGGTCCAAATCTATTTGCAGATATGCCCAAGGAGAAGCAGAAGTAAAAAAAAAAAAAAAAAACCAGAGAGATGTTCTTAAAAGATCCCTGTTGGAGGCTCTCTCTCAGCAAGAGAACCAACCTTGCAGGTCTTGGGGCAGTTATCTGTGGGACAGATTTGTTATAGATTTCACAGGGCCAGGATATCACTGGAGATGAAAACCTTAGGGAAGAGGCTCACTCAGGCCACTGCATCAAAGGAGTGGAGTCACACAAAAGCTAAAAGCCCCTCTCCTGGTACAGAGGATGATTATCTCCAGCAGAAGCACCACATAAACCAGCATACAGTCCCACTCCAGATCCATCACTTGCCTTTAATGGATGCCCATCCCAGATTAAAAACAGAAAGCTCTACTCATTGAAATTACTTCATCATGAGACTGCATCCCTTGTCTCTTCTCAGCACAATGATGTAGTCCTCAGAATAGTACAAGCTTGCAACTAACAGTATACAAAAAAAAAAAAAGCTTTTGTCTTGCATACCTGCACAGAGTACATAAAGCAAGTCTAAAAAGATATTCTAGAATTATACTGTCAGATACTGGTTGCTCTGCATCATTGGAAGAGCTTTTGCTGCAGTAACCCAAGCATTTAATCTATTATAATAATTAACTATCTGAAAAAAATACTGTATCCTTCCAACTTCCATTAGCGGTCCTTTTTGACATGCAGTTAAATTCTCCTTTGTGATAAATCCACCAGCCAGCTGGATAAGAAATAAAAGAGGGGTTTTATAAATCTGTTATGAATCCCTATCTCTGTTTCAGGTCAGATTTAGCTCCTGGTTTTATGCTGCAGTAGCAACACATGCAGGAACAGCAGCTCTGAAGGGTTCTCGGGGTTGTTGCCATCTCATGAGGAGGAGCAGCTGTATGGGTTATATGGGCTGGATAAATATGGGCTGGAACTTTGCAAATGGAAACCCATTGGAGTGCATTGAGAAGAGCATTTCCAGCAGGTCAGGGAGTGATCCTGCCCCTCTGCCCAGCCCAGATGTGGGGCACATCTGGACAGCTGTGTCCAGCTCTGGGATCATCAGCACAGCAGGGACAGGGAGCTCCTGGAGCGGGGCCAGTGGAGGCTGCAGAGATGATTTAGGGCCTGGAGCATCTCTGACAGGGAAAGGCTGAGGGAGCTGGGGCTGTCCAGCCTGGAGAGGAGCCCCAGCTGAGAGGGGCCCTGATCCCTGTGTGTCCCTGTGAGCAGGGAGGGCTCAGGGCAGGGCCCAGCAATGGCACCAGAGCCACGGGCAGGGACTGAGCCCCAGGAGGTTCCACCTGGACATGAGGCAGAACTTCTTCCCTGGGCAGAGCCCTGAGCAGATTGTCCAGAGAGGCTGTGGAGTCTCCTCACTGGGGATATTCCAGACCCCTCTGGACACAGTCCTGTGCTCTAGGATGCCCTGCTGGAGCAGGGAGGTGGAACCAGAAGACCCTTGTGGTCCCTTCCAGCCTGAGCCATTCAGGAGGCTTGGAGAGTTCTTGTTCCATGTTCAGCCTTGGGGAGATGTCAGAAATCTGTTAACTGCTACATTTTTTGTGTGTGGACAGAGAAGGACACGTGCACGCACATGTGTGTGTTCAGTATCTTACAGGCACAATTTCATGTTGTATTGGGTGGAAAAAGAACTATGGTTGGGTTCTTGAAGCAGCCCCTTAGGACAGGTGACTGTCAGGACCAGCACAACTCACCCTAGTGGAATTCCTCCTGAATATCCATGAGGAAAGCACTGCACTAACACCAGGGGAGGGCTCCAGGAATACAAAGTTTCTGCCTCTTGGTGTGATGAGCTCTGCACTGACACCATGAGCCAGTCACTCTGCCCAGTGCTGCATGGACCAGGCAACCATTCCCTCTGCTGCTCTTCACAAAGCATATTTCACAACACAAATGAGGATTTTTTAATGGTTTTGTTCATAGATTCTCCCCTTCATGACTTTTTAAACATCCTCTCCACATTCCACATTCCAGTGGTTTTGACAAGGGACAAAATAGGAAGAGCAGCAGCAAATTAATTTCTGTTTCTTTCAAGAAACATAAACCAAAAAGCATCCTATTAAAGATCCCTTGCACTCTCATAAATGATGTTGTTTACAAATATAAGCATTTGGAATAGAAAATAAGTTTGTAGAACCAAAATATATTTTAACAAAGCCACACAAATGACTTAAAGATATTTTTAAAATCTATTTTATCATCAGTCCTCTGTGAAATAACTGACTGTTTTGGCCAGCTTTGGAAGATGTAGTAGTGGTCTGTGCATCAGAAAGAGAATAATAGAGCTGATTGCATCAACAGCATGGCTTAGCTTGTTAATGTTGCAAAGCAAAACTAAGAATAATAGATGGAAGCACTATAGAAATAAAAAATAATAGCATAAATCCTGGAGAAAACTCATTCTATAAGAGGGCTAAATTTAACCTGGCTGATATGAAGCACAGAGCTTTTCCAAAAAGCAATGCACAAACAAAATCAAAACAAATCAATGAGATATTAAAGAACCACTATAAATCAGTGCTCACTTTGACTCTTGGCTGTTTTTGCCTTCATAGAAACTTTGTGGCACTGCATGCAATGTTCAGAAGTGCCTAACACCTGGATGCTCCTGAAAATGTTATCCATGAGCCACCTCCCCATTTTTTGTAAATTTATTTTTTATCAGAAAATAGGCCAGTGACTAAGCTCATCTTAATCAGCCAGTACCAGAGACTTCAGAAGAGATTAATACCAGAGCAGGTCCTGATCTTAATTAACAGGTGCCCCATTTAGTTCTCTTGAGAAAGGCCAGCACACAAATTTCCAGCAGGGAAAGGGACAGACATATCTTGTGTCTTACACCTCATAACCCCAAAAATGTACTGAAAATTTCTGCCATTACAGACAGAAGCTAAATGGTGGTTTCTGGAGGGAAATACATGATACAAAGGAGGCAGTTTCTCCAACCAGCCTCTTGTTGCAGTGTCATTTCCCACTGTTCCAGCAGGTAGAGCCATGGCTTCAAATATTTTCCAGGAAAGCAGCTGGTCTGATCATTTGAGTTGAGTACTCTCCCCAGCTGCACGACTCTGTTTTAGATTAAAATCTGGAAATAAATCCAAAACAAAGCTCCACCATTCCTCTTACCCTTTCCTAATTGGGAGGAAGCTAAGACTGGGATTCCATTAGCTGGACAAACCTTAATTTCACTGTGACAACTGTAAGACTGCCCACAAACAAATATTTAGTTCTATGGGCTGAGAAACTGAGTTAAAAGGTTGGCTGTCCCAATGAAGGGAGTGCCCTGTGAGGCAGCAGGAGATGATACAACTTTCTGGCATAAACACAGTGATGGAACGTGAACTCCTTTGACCTACTGAAGCACCACCAGCAAAGCAAATATCACTGATTTTCCCCACTCCTCCCCGCCAGTCATGGACAGAGGGGAATCTTCAAGATGGATGGTAATACTATGAATTAATGTGGGGGTTTGTTTGGCTTTTTGTTTTGGTTTGTTTTGTTTTAGCTAACACTTCAAGCACACAGTGACTTTGGAAAACTTCCAGGTTTTTTTAAGTCATTGGTTATTTAAGCAATATTTAAACATTTTTATCTCCTAGAATGTCTGTAATATCTCCTGGGTAAAGCAGAACTGACTGGTTTAGATAAAGGACATAGCACTGTTGCTGTTTGTGGATTATCAAGGATAATTTATAACCTCAAAATATTAAGTTTCTTGACTGAGCCTTTTGTGAACCTGGACCAGGCCTGTGAATTTAGACAGACTGGCTGGAGGAACTTTGATCTCTGGTTCTGTTTCAGTTTCTGATGAACAGCTCTTTGTACAATAAAGAGAAATACCACCCCCCTTCACATGAGAGAGCACATCCTTGACAGGAAAAGTGAATCTCCAGATATTTTTTCTGCATCCCAGCCCTGAGTTATGGCTCCAGACAGGAGCAGGCGGTGGTTTCTGTATTGACTGTGTCCTTGCATGAAGGTACCCACTGCCTGAGCCACATCTTTGTAAATTGAATCGATAAAATAGCTTGGGATAATAAATTAACCTCTAAAAATGACGAGACAATTATTTGCATTTTACTACCCTTTTCGGATGTAATTGATAGCCTTATCATAATTCATTTATTCCTTTTGAAAAATATCAGTCCCACCCAAGGCATAATAGTTCTGCAGCAGAACTGTAATTACTGAGCTGTTTGAAATAGCTTACAAGTCACAGTGAGAGGCCGTGCAGGCAAATGTGAATATTGGTTATTATAAAGAGAAAGAATGCCATCCAGAGTGTCTCCATTTCTAGGGCAATGAGGAATTGAATTAATGTTTTCTGGCATCAATGGACTGTGGTGTTTTCAATGCAAGCAATGTTAATTACGTTGCTTTTCATGGAATTACTGCAACAAGTGCAATTTGTTGGGGCTGAATTCTCAAAGAGTGGGAATTAGTATAGTTGCAACAGAATCAATGAAACTATGTTTGTAGAGGATCAGAGAAGCAGCATTTTGCTTTTTATTTCCCTTCAGCTTGCTGGTATTATATAATCTTTTGTTCTGACACCAGTTGATAGTTTTTAGTGAATCTGTGTGGCTCACACGCAGCAGAGCTGCACATGCTGGCTTCAGCCAGACCAGAGAGCCAGACCATCCTCAGCAGCATGTCTTCCTTAATCCAATATTAGGATTGTGATGGAAACCTCTTAGCAACATGGAAGATGAAAATGGAATGAGAAAAGGAAAGATGTACCAGAAACTCTCACTGGTGAATTCTGAGCATTCCTCTGAAATTGACTTCTGGAAGGGGCACCACTGAGTTACCTCTCATCAGTTAAGGCAGGGGTAACAGCCTTTCCACCCAGCTCAGCACATGTGCAAAGAAACTTGAATGTGTCCTTTTCCCAACTGAATTTCACAGGTCCAGTGTTCAGTGTTGTCTGAGAAACAAGTCACTGATTTTGAGCCTTACTGTTAAAAATCCTTCCAACTCCATTTCGCCAGCACACACACACACACACACACACACACACACACACACACATCACTGTTGCAATAGGACACAAAGATGTTTGACTCCAGTCAGAAGGTAGTAGAAATCAGAAGATTTTATTTACAAGTATTATATTATATATTATATATTATATATTATATATTATATATATATAGTATATAGTATATAGTATATGTATAGATACAGGATATATAGATATAAACACAGATATATAGTTACCCTTTTTTACTCAGGAACTTTGTGCTGAATTTACTGTGGTGTAAGAGCAGGGCTATGTCAGCTCTCCCTGGATGTCTGGTAATTTTAAAGCTAAAGATTAAACAAAATTATTCATTCTTTTTATAACATGCTGTGCTAAAAGGCACCTTGTTGGTTCATAGGACTGACATGTCTCCCATTGGCTGAGTAATAGAAATAGCAAACAATACCTGTGGTTATGGGAAAGGAATATTGTTTACACAAGGTTGTTTTGGGAAAAAGAAAACTGTTGAAAAGTTTCCCTTGGGAAGAACTAGCAATTCTCAGGTTCAGAAAATATCAGGTCCACATCAGCCCCCCCAGTGAGGTGCATGTACAGGACACACAGAGCTGCTCCTCCTATGTGATCTTTGAAAAGCTTGTTTAGCAGCCACCAAAAGAGGCTATGTAAGTGACTCAGAAATTAGGATTTTTACAGGACTGACAGCTGACACCGTGAATTACTGTATAAATAAGTTCCACTTCGACAGGAATTCACAAAGGAGACTCATACAGTGATTAGCACTGCCTTCAGCAAGGCCAGTGTAAATGCTACATAAATGCCTGAGACAAGCCAAACTAATCATTGTTCATAGATGTCAGATGTCTAAATGCAATGCTGGAAAGAGAGGTGTTGCACTCATCCATGTAACACATGTACCATTTTCAACTTATTTCATAAGTTCAAGGCAGTGTGGCAAACAACAAGGTGCCTCATTAGTTCTGCAGAGATGCTCAGCAGGGGAGACCCTTTCCTGCTCTAGAATAGCAGGAATTTGAGCACAACAGAAAAACAAGGGGGCTTTCTCTTTAAACAAAACCCACAAACTTCTTTTCCATCACCACCATTTGTCATTTCAGATCTCTTTGCTCCTCTCAGGAGCATGTACTTTCACTTCCCTAATCTTCTTAGCTATCTTTTGAAAATGTGATAGAAATAATTAATTTTTTTTTTTATCTTTAGCTTTAAAATGACCAGACATCCAGGGAGAGCTGACATAGCCCTGCTCTTACACCACAGTAAATTCAGCACAAAGTTCCTGGGTAAAAAGGGATATCTGTATATCTATATCTATATCTATATCTATATCTATCTATCTATATAATATATACTATATAGTATATATTATGTATATTATATTATAATCTTTTGTGCACCACTCCTATTACAGGGGGAGCACAAAGGGACAAGTCACCACATTCTCCTGCTGTGTTAAGCAGTATTCACAAAAAAAAACCAAACCAAAAAACATTGTGACAGATGCTTAGTAATGGATTTTATACACACACTCATTATGACTCTGGCAAACTTTTCAAGATTTTGTATTGTCTTGAAAACATTTGCCCCAAACAGAAAGGAAAAAGAAAAAGGCTATTTTTTGGTCTCTTTAAAAAATCCTCATGAATTTTGAATATTTCCACTGAAGTGGATTAGAAGAAAGGCATCATTGCCATCTATTAATCCCTTCCAGTTTAATGTTGCAGAGAATAAACCTTTCCTCATTTACCACTTAAACCATGCTGCTGTGTGATCCTTGTCCCCAGCACAGCACCAGCAGGATGTTTCTCCCTGCAGCACATTTATTGAGTTCTTGTTATGCAGGCAAGTCTCACTCACCTCCTGAGTTCTTGCTGCCTAGAAATGCTCCTGGAGGAGCTCCCGGAATTTTTGGTTTTCCAGAGCACACGTAACAAACAGGGAAAGGGAACTATCAACACCAGAATGAATATTTTTGAGTAAAGGAAACAAATGGATGCTCCTCCCTTCCCCCCCCCCCCCCAGTTTGATATTTTCTGGTCAAAGCATAAGCTGAGGGTTAACATTGATTATTTCAGCTGAGTGCAACCAAAATCACTGAGGAAAATGCTGACACTTAGATGAAAAGACTGAGAATAGGAGTGGGCAGAAAAAGGGAACCAAAACTAAAGCCTATGTCTACACCTCTCTACTATCTCTTGGTGTGTTCCTCTTACTGTGCAGCTTCATCATAAAAGACAATCCCTGCTGGACTTCAGTTAATACCTGCAGATGCTTTCAGCCCCTGAGGAAAATAGATTTATTTAGTAAATAAGAAACTATAAAGCATGCCTATGTGTACCTGATTTAAATAAATCTTCATGCATATATCTCCCCTTCCCATGGCAGGTGTGACACAAACCAGTGCCAGTGAGAGTTTTGCTTTACAGTTAACTGAAAATTGTCAAAATTGGTGAATTAGCATTTGCTAAGCTCCACATTATGCTCTCTGCACCTGAGCTACCTCATTTAAAGTTACCCCAGACATTTCTGTGCAGACAGATTGCTGTGCATTTATCATATTGTCTGAGTAACACTGTGACATTTTCAGGAGTCTAATTTGCTCCCATGTGACCTCCTGCAAAATGAATTGTCACTATTAGGAAGAGTAAGAGAGACAGGTCAAATGTGGAATAACTGGATGCACATACAGCAGTCATTAAATTAGCAACATATGGAAAAAAGGGTTGACAGCAATCAGCTGTTGTCCTTTCTACTCTCATGAACATGAGAAAACATTTTGAGAAGGTAGCCTGCTGATCTGCTTGAATGCCTCACACACTTAGGAAACAAACAGATATGCCAAGTCTCACCATCCATCTCCCTTCTTTTGGAGCTTCTTTCCCAAGAATAAATTTCAGCACTTGGCTGAACTAAGCCTGAAAATGGAATTCTTATTTGATGAGATCAGAATGGTGTCTTTATTCTGCTGGCTTATACTCTCAAGTGGATCAAAAAGTTTTTACTGCTAATTGTGCCCAAACAAATTAACTTTGAGATCAAGGTTTCTAAATGGGATTTTCAAAAAGGGCAGTGAGCAAAGTCTTGGCATCTGGATCTTGCTAAAAAATACTCTCTCTGCTCTCCTGAGCAGATTATCCTTTCCACAAGTGTTTTAGCAGGATGATTGTCTGTCCTATTGTTGCTGTTAGAACTCTAAACAGAAAATTGAGATTACCTGGCACCTTCCAGTCCATCCATAGAATCGGTATGTGGAACAACATAACATCCATACATTTTTGGTAATCCATCCATTCTCCTGTACAGAGTTTGGAGCTATGTTCAACAGATTAAGAGCAAAATCTTATCAAAAGAATCTTATCAAAATGAATTTATCAGTGTGCATTAAAGAGCCAGCATGAATGAAGGCCTCATTGTTTTCTAATACTTCACTCACTAGGGTACTTCTGGAGATTGTTTTTTGTTCAGAGTCATTAACACAGGGACAAATATCACCAAAATTACCCTTTCTGCCTTCTGGTCTGCATCTCTCTCAAGACCACAGTGTGACTTCTTGCTCCCACCCTGTGCCGACTCCAAAATGACATCTGGGTCTCTGCATTACTAGTGGGATCATTAGGAAATCCTAGGAGGAATCATATACAGGACTTGAGATAAGTCCTAGCCAGGTGGGTTACATGAGTTTTGGAGCAGTTCAGTCTTTGGGAGTCCCTTGATGATGGCAAAATCTGAGTATTGTTTAAAAATGCAGAAGCAAAAATGCACAGGCATTTACAGAAATAACACATACATCAAAAAGTGAAATCCAGAATCCATCAAAATCAATTAGAAAACCCATTTTAATTGTGCTGGAGCTAGGATTTTAGCCTGTGAAGCTGATAATTGGAAACTAGCTGACTGAAAAATTAATGCATTGCTGAGATACTTGAAATTCCTCACTAACTTTATAATTCTGCTAATCATTTATAAGTCTAAACATATTTACGCTTTGCTAACTGCACCTCCAAGAAAATAAGACTGAGGTTTGAATGCCAGCTGGGCTCTGCTAGCATCAAAAATAGTATCAGGCTTGTGAACAGGCTGCCTGGGGAAATGGCTGTGCCAGCACCCTCAGAGAGATTTCAAAGTCGTGGATGTGGCATTTGGGGATGTGGCTGATTGTAGGAGTAGGCAGAGTTAATTAGGAAGCTGGACTTTAATGTGTGATCTTCAGGGTGTTTTCCAAGCTGGACCAGTCAGAGATTTAAGTGTAGCTCAGCATGAAGTCAAGGCTTAGACTCAATGATCCTCAAGGCTGCCTTGCAACATGGGTATGTGTGAGATTGCCAAGGGAGGGCAGCTGGTAAGAAAGACAAAGGAAAGAGCAAGAGAAGTTCTTGGAAAGAGATTGACTCAAAGGCTGCCTTAAGCAGTCCCCAAGGCCACTGTGAGGGGCTGAGCTGGGGTGGGGACAAAGGGCGGGGCTGGCCTGGCTGTGGTGTAGTGTGGCACCTGTGACATCACGGGGGACATGTCACAATGGGGGCAGCTCTACAAGGCCCCAGCAGGAAACGCCGGCCCTGTATTGCTTGGGCAAGCGGTGAGTGCACACGTGGCGGGGAGGCTGGGCTGGGGACAAGGGCCGGGGCAGAGAGGCTGCACCCGGGCTTGGCTTCTCCCCCTGCATGCAGGGCCAGCCCCTCATGGCAGAGCCTTGGGCAGGGCACCCTGCTGCTGCTGCTGCTGCTGCTGCTGCTGCTGCTGCTGCTGCTGCTGCTGCTGCTGCTGCTGCTGCTGCTGCTGCTGCTGCTGCTGCTTGGGCAGCGGGACAGGCCTGGCTGCTTGCCTGCTGTCTGGGGCCCTGTCCTTGGCGCCCCCAGACAGATCCCTGGCATTGCTGTCCCTGCTTGCAGGGGACACTACACCCCACTGCCAGTGGCCTCTCTCCCAGTGCCACTCAAGGCCTTCTCTCCCTTCTCCTGCAGACCATGGATACCTCCTGGGCTCTGTGGTTTTTGCTGGTTCCAAGTGTTCTGCAGTTCCCACGGTCCGTGGGTAATGGCTTGGAGAAGGAGACACGTCTGTGAACGGAGGCACGTGCAAAGTTCCTGGAAGAGGAGAAGATGCGTCTGGAGCGGGAACTGGAGCAGCTGGCCCTGAAGCAGAGTGCCTTGGCCTGGGGAGACGTGCCCTGGTCTGCCTTGCAGCACTGGCAGGTTTGGGCTCTTGCTGGGCTCCTGCTCCTTCTCTTGGCCCTGTGGAATATCTGCAGGAAAAGGATCCTGAGGAGAGAGGAGCATGAAGAACACAATGATGGTGCAGTTGAAGAGGAAGGTAGAAATGTAGATGCAAATGAAGAACGTGGTGGAAATGAAGAAGTCAATGAGGTGAATGGGGAGGAAAACAACAATGATGATGGCAATGCCCAGCAAGTCAACAATGTTGGTGCAGATGAAGAAGGTGCTGTTGGCAATGAAGTTGGCAATGAGGCAGCAAATGCAGCAAACAACAATGATGTTGGAAATGAAGTCGATAATCATGATCCTGATGATGAGATGGGAAGAAGGGTGTTGGAGCAGATTCAGTGGCCAGTGCAGGACCTGAAGGAAGGATGCAAATGGACAACTGCCTTCATGAAAAAGTTTGCGATTTACGTTCGGCACGTCACATCTGACAGTTTCTACCCGGTCCTGAAACCAGCCATTGGGGTGGGCAGTGCATTCGAAGGTTGGAGTCCCCGTGAGCAGGATGTCGTGTACCAGGTGCTCATCCCCATGACTCCTCCACGAGGGCACAGCTTCCACCTGGAGATGGAGAGTGCAGGGCAGAGGCGCGGGAGGAACTTCCACATCCACGTGATGCAGAAGTGCACCTGCTCGAGGGAGCGGCGGCGTAAGAAAATGCTGTGCTTCCTGCACCACTGTGAGGAGGAGCTGAGCAACAATCAGGATCCCAGCCTCCTCCACACCCTGTGCATGGACTCCTACCTGGACGTGCAGAAAACTGCCCCCTGGTTCCGCCAACTGGTGAAAGCAATCTGGCCGGCTTGCCTCAGTCCCACAACTGGCACTTGGTGCTGCTGCCGTCCACACGCTCCTGCCAATTCAAGGTCAGCAATGGCAGACAAAGCTACCGGATCGAGATGCTGTTTGGGGTGCGGCTAGGCGACTCAGACATCTTTGTCAGCAGCCAGCCTCGGCCTTACTACACCCCAAGCACCATCTGGCCGGAGTCCTATGCCGTGGCTGAGGTGAAGTTCTTCAGGTATATTGCCAGGCGGGCCCCTCCTGACAGCTTGTACCTGAAATGCCTTCAATTCTTCATCATGCTTCAGCTGGGCTTAGGTTTTTCTACTTATACAACCAAGACAATTGTCATGCACCTGCTGAGCATGTTACCCCCATCATGGTGGCGCAGGAGACATTTTGTGAGGCGACTCCTGGACATCAGCGAGAGCCTGCGCACTTGTGTAGAAGTGAGATGCCTCAACCACTTCATTGTGGGCAACCGGGAGCTTCCTCCAGGGATCACTTTGCCTCCACATGTCTTCCTATCTCGGACCTACAATCTCTTCTACGACCTGACGATAGATCCTGTTGCCCACTCCCAGGCAATTAGTCAGCATGCGGATCTGCACCGGTGGCTCACACGAATCATTAACAACGAGCAGTGAAGGAGGTTCTCCTGCACCGAGCTCTGCTTGTGAGGCTCGCACGTGGAGGCACAGGAGAACCTCACAGTTCATGGGGAAAGAGGGCAGAATATGGGATACAAAGAAGGAAGGGAAAATGCTGCCTAGCTGCTCTAAGCCATCATCAGCAGCAGTGTCATCTAACAGCCTCCTCAGCACCGCATCCAGTGATGACAAGGTTGGTGCCAAAGATCACGGACCACGCAAGAGGAAATACTCTTCTTCCTTTTTTGCCTCTCTGAGGTCTGTGTGCAGAGTCTACAGCCCAGCGAGAAGCTGACACAGACCTGAGTGCGCAGGACATGGAGAAGGAAGGCAGTGCTCCACTGGCAGTGGCACTTGCCGCCATGCCTTTTGTCCAGAGCAAAAGCACACTCGGGGAGCCCAAGCTGATGTAGCTGATGAGGCCGTGGCCAGGGCCCTTGTGAGACAGAGTCCCATTACCAGCAGAACTGGGACTGCCCCCAGCTCTTTCCTCGACTCCATTTTCCCTCGGGGAGCTTGGCCTGGTGCAAAGATGCCCATCTCAGGAGCCCAGAGGAGTGAATGTTGGAAAGGAGCACCGGTGGAATCATCTGCTTCAGGGCTGCTCCAGCAGGCTCTTCCGGATATGCTTTGCACAGGATTGCCTCCACACGGGTGTTGATTGTCTCCGGTGAGGGAGACTGCACCATCTCTGGGCAACGCCCGTGATCACTCCGTGGACGTGTTTCTCCTTGTCCCCTGAAGGGAATCCTTCGGGTCAGCATTGTACCAACTGTGTGGCTGCTGACCTGAAGTTTTGTATATCTTAGAATCTAGGTCTTCATTTCA